>NC_089744.1:7947500-8047500 GCF_040412425.1 Macrobrachium rosenbergii
AACGTTTCAAGCGGAAACTTTAGGGACCAGAACTTTTCAAGAATTACCTGTGGGCTTGTCTTTTTTTATTAGATTATTCATAGACCTAATGCTCGTGCTGTAAGCTTCTTTCGAACAATGGTTCCCTATTTTCTAACAATGCCAGAACACGAAATAGTTAATGATGCAGCCCACATCTGACATTTTTCCTTATCCCAGGTCTATAAATAAAATAATTACGACAACATCGATTGTTACCTGATTGTCTTTCAGTTAGCTTGCTGCATTACCAACTCCCTAAGAAAGTAGAATAGAATTTTATTGAAAGAAAATATAACTTGAAAATAAAAATCATTTCCATTTTATTCAGCCCGACGTAAATGTAAAAAATCCGCCAACGTGTCTGCTCTAAAGCTCTCACATTTCGAGGGGCATTATCATACATCCCAATGATTTCTCTCACGGTTTCGTACCTTCATCCCTTTTGGGCGTTGCTTCCTATCAGCCATAAGAGTCAAACTCAATGAGAGGTGGAGGAAGACATTTCACGAAAGTGCATTGAAGTAAATAGGTATCTAAGTAGTTTGGGAGTACATTGAGAATGAGCAAAAGCATACTTTACTGATGTATCATCAAGGCACAATTTTCCTTCAGAGAGCAATAGGCACATTTCAAACTTTACTCTAGGAAGGATCTAAAATCCTACTGTTTTTATTAAATGGTTTTAAAATTACGTATAATTGTATAAAAGCCAATTTCTGGTAACTCATGACGTCTTGAAAAGATATTGTAAAGCTTCGGAAGATATACAGTTACACACAAACACACACACATATATAATACATATATATATATATATATATATATATATATATATATATATATATATATATATATATGTATATATATGTATGTATATACATAAACACACACACACACACACACATATATATATATATATATATATATATATATATATATATATATATATATATATATATAATAATATATATATATAAAGTCTCTCACCTTATTCGTTATCATATCCACCTAATGTGCAACAGGAATTACGTTTGATCATCTGGGGAATGAGGTGCAATACCTCTGCACTTACTGACCCAACTAGTCATTGAGGTTTACTGCTGAAATGGAGAAGGCATAATTCTAGTAAACAGGTTGGAAGGGTGACTCCCCATGGCGTAAAGTATATTCAGTATAGTATATACATATTATACATTTATTTATGTACATATACACATATTATACATTATATTTATACATATATATATATATATATATATATATATATATATATATATATATATATATATAGGCTCCAATTTCCACAATTCGTGGTTTATTCTTCTTCACCTGTTTTTCTTCCAAATATTTGTTTTTGTTCTTTCTGCTTTCATTGTTTGGACTTTAGCCAACGCAGTGTTTTGGAATCCTCTCTGTGATACATTTCCAACCATTTCTTACCGCAATGAGACCCGTCTCTTTATCTGAGAAAATATAGTATGGTTTTTTTTTCTGGGGGGGGGGAAGGGTCGGAAGAGATGGTTCATCCTGTATCATTCGCGGCTGTATTGCAGGGTTTAGGTTGAGTTCCTCCGGAAACATATTATTTGGTGATCTTAAACTTTAACTTCTATTCTAGACAATGCTTCAGAGGCGCTTCTCTTTTTAATACTTAATTTCTCTCTGAAATCTCACAAAGTCTATCAGTACCACACACTTTAAATTCAGAAACCCTATAGAACTGAGTAAAAGGATATTTGTTAACGATAAAGATGATGGAATGTGAAATAAAAATCTTCAAAGGATTTTCAGAGAACATAAGAAAGTGTTTTTCTTCCCATTGCCTTTATTTCATTAACATCCTCCAACTCTCCAAGTGAAGCAAAGATTTATGTTTCTCGTAGATTTTAGATTAAGCTTTCTTATGTCTTCGTGATCTTACTTTATTTCACATCCGTCTTCATTTAGTCTCCCTTGATGTATGTACCTCATGCATGGATAATTAGGATTCCTTGGTTCACGGGAAGATTCATGTCGGAAGTCTTTACGACTCTCTCTCTCTCTCTCTCTCTCTCTCTCTCTCTCTCTCATTAGCATACATACTCGCAATCTCTTTCTCTTTCTCTCTCTCTCTCTGTCAATCTAGTTATCTCACTCAAACACAAACGACCACACGATCTCGCAGTCTCTCTCCCTAGATAATTCTTCCCTTCCCTTTCCATCCGATTCTCTCTCTCTCTCTCTCTCTCTCTCTCTCTCTCTCTCTCTCTCTCTCTCTCTCTCTCTCTCGATAACACTCCTGGTCAAAACTTTTGCCTCCCTCTCATGATAGCACTTGTGGATAAAAGTTTTATCCCAACTATTCCGAATCATGCAGTGTGGCTGACGTTTTATTCGAGGAGGTACAAATAAAAGAAACAACTTTTGTTTTCGTGTTTTTTTTTTCTAGGCACTCAAAACTATTGCTGGACGACATACTATACACATTTGGTCATTAATAATCAGGTATTGACATGTTATGCATCTAAAATCTTGTAACGTTATTGAATATTCACAATGAACTATATCTATATATACATATATATATATATATATATATATATATATATATATATATATATATATATATATATATATATGTATATACTGTATATATATATATATAATTATATATAGACATCATTAGACCCAATTTAGATAACAGGGTAGGTTTCAAACTGTATATATATGTATATATATATATCCCCTTCCCTTCCCCAATTTAGATAACCCACAGGTTTCCCCCCTTCCCCCTTCCCGTGTAACTTTATATGGTAAATGAACTCTACCGGTTCATCATACCTTATTTCATGCGTAAATAAACTCTACGGGTTTATGATACCTCATTTCGTGTACTCGATACCATAGAAATATATTACTGAAAATACTTTTTCTCTTATAGTTAAGGTTTAGACAATAGTCAAGGTTTAGACAATCACCACAGTAACACCTGCATAAAAGGAACAGTCAGCACAGTAATACCTGGATAAATGGGACAGCCACCACAGTACTACCTGGATAAATGGGAGTTTCAACACAGTAATATCTGGATAAAATGGACAGTCACCACAGTAATACCTGGATAAAAGGGACAGACAGCACAGTTATATTTGGATAAATGGGACACTCACCACAGTAATGTCTGTATAAAATGGATAGTCACTGCTGTAATAACTGCATAAAAGGGACAGTCAGTACAGTAATACCTGGATAAAAAGGGACAGACAGCACAGTAATATTTGGATGAATGGGACAGTCACCATTGTAATGTCTGGATAAAAGGGACAGTTAGCACAGTAATACCTGGATAAAAGGGACAGTTAGCACAGTAATACCTGGATGAATGGGGCAGTTAGAACAGTAATACATGGATAAATAGGACAGTCATCAAGTAATACCTGGATAAGAAGGAAAATCACCACAGTAATGTTTGGATAAAAGAGACAGTCAGCACAGTAATACCTGGATAAAAGGGACAGTCACCACAGTAATACCTGGATAAATGGGACAGTCACCACGGTAATATCTGGATAAATGGGACAGTCAGTACAATAATATTTGGATAAAAGGGACAGTTAGTGCGGTAATTTTTGGATAAAAAGGATGGTCACCACAGCAATAACTGGATGAATGGGACAGTCAGCACAGTAGTATTTGAATAAATGGGACAGTCAGCACAGTAATTCCTGGATAAAAGGGACGGTCAGTACAAGGAGGCACAGGACAATTTTTCCGAGACCTCCAAAGTTTTCCAGGGCAGCGCTGGGTTGGTCAGCTAGTATATATATATATATATATATATATATATATATATATATATATATATATATATATATATATATATATATAGATAGAGAGAGAGAGAGAGAGAGAGAGAGAGAGAGAGAGAGAGAGAGACTGTTGCTATCATCTTGTCAACGTGTGTGCCTTGCTATATACTCTCTCTCCATTTTCTTTGTTTTATCGAACTCCTTCCAAAACTTTCCCAGAAGAAAGCAGAAAAAGTACGTCACTGAACTTCCCTCCTGAAGTGATGATAGATCTTCTTCTTCAGAAGAGGCAGATTAAAGGATTAGGGAACAACGGAGAGAATTCCACTCTTTTGTTTATATTTATGACATACACATACTTGTGGGATTATGAAACCGATTTTGTACATGAAGAACGAGAGAGTGAGCGGATCACACGACCTGAAAGCTGTTGAAAAGAATGCCCACTTGTAAAATAAATACGGGAGGCAATCTGAAAATATTGAAAGTTGGGATTAAGATCTTCGTAATTTATTGGGTGGACTGTCTTTGGTACTACTTTTTTCATATTTAACAAATGATAGCAATGCTTTTACAAGAAAGTATATCTGGGGGCCCTTCTAAGAGAGGGAATTTATTCACAAACTAAAATTGCAACTAATAACTCAGAAGCTGCTTTAGTTCAAAGATACGAAATCAAGGCGAAAGAAAATGCGATATTAGCAACCAGATAATTCTTTTTTTTTTTAGAAAAAAGACGCAAAAAACTGCTTTACGCGTAAGAATGAGTCACTGAGCGGTAACTGCCTACACCGAGGAAAACACATGGTACTTCTAACATTAACATCACTAAAATACTATAAAACTCCTAAATAATAATAAAAAACTAACACAGAGAGACTACGCCTATTAGAATCAGCCTACGGAAGCTCATGTCATCTAACAACGCCTTTTCTACCGTAACTTACGCCAGTTTTATTGCATGCAGGAATAGAATCGTATTTATAATTATATTCTAGAGATGTACTGACATTGAGGATAGTTAAAAGCTATTAAAGTTCCAGTATTTGTGTTTTTCATTATCTGGTTTTACGTCCATGGTGTGTTGTCTTTGAGTTTACACCTTTATTCTGCTAGCTGCCACATTACCTGCACATTGACTTGATTTAAAATGAAACTTAAATCTAAAACCTGAAGCGATCATTCATAAAGCCGATAGGCCTCGAATTTGCTTGTGCAGTTGTATAAGTTCATTTTTAGCCAGAGCTAAATTTAGAAATCCTTCTTGGATTATGTCAAGTTCAAGAGTTTCAAATTCATCTAAAGGGATGATAGACAAAACTGAAACTTCTTTTTCAGTTGTAAATGTGAAATTTTTCCAGTGTAATATTTGAGTTTGTCCCCGCGCAAAGCTAAGTTATACGGTTGCTGGTAAGGAGGTTATTTTCCTTTTTTTTTCCTGCCAAGCAGAATCCTTAATCTGTCACAGGATATTTGAGTAAATATAAATTTCTTTGGATGTGTATTGTTCCAGCATTTTTGCTCTATTGTACGTGATCGGCTAAGAAAATCAAATTACAAGGGATTCTTGTTTCCCTTCAAAGCTGTTTCATATGAGTACCAACACAAATGGAAAAAGTTCGTGATTTTAGATTATTTTTTGTTCTTGATAGTCCAGATATATCATATCGTAGTTACTATTCAAATGTAAACTATTTCGAATGTTATATGAAATCGCTCCACACTCCATTATTATAAAGCATGTATGATGATCGGGACAAATTATCTTTGCAATTTTTCTTAACTTTTAAAACAAAAAAAAATCTAGGGTTTAAAACTGTTCTTTGGGGGATAACCTGAAGACGTCGTCATGACTAGAGGCAATTCCAAAATACCTAAATATAGTTTGAAGTGTTGTATGTTCCATTGAATATTACCTGATACCTTTTCACTACTCTATGTAACGGAAAAGTTCCATAGACTTTGTACTGGATGAACATAATATGGAAACCATGATATTTGATAGAGTGAATGTTTTAAGGACAGCATTAATGATATCACTTTCTCAATACTTGCGTATAGCTCTCAGTGTCTGAAGTTACTGCATTTTGGACCAAATGATGCTTAATGTAAATATAATTGTGCTGAGGTCTGTGGTCATTGCAATGATCTATCTCTCTGTCTGTCTATATTATATCAAGCCGATAACCCTACGCGTTGTTTGAGACTGAAGAAGTGTACACAAATTCATATTTTCTCAAGTAAATTAGGTCAGCTTTTAGATAAATGTAGGCAACCCAGATGTTTTAGATAAAGGTCGAAAATCAAAGATTTATATATGGTGAGAATCCGGAAGTTTTAGATGAATGTCGATATCCTGAAGGATTTTGATATATCTCACGAACCCGAAATGCTTGAAAGATATTCTCATTTCAAAAGTATGAGGGATTCTCACTCCTAGTTATTATTATTATTATTATTATTATTATTATTATTATTATTATTATTATTATTATTATTATTATTATTATTATTATTAGGCTTTCATGTTGTAGACTTTCATGGAGGGGATCTTTGTTTTTTCTGTATCTGGCTTCATCCATTGTCTGATCTTTTCCACCCATTCCGACCTCTAGACACACACATGAGGATTCCTCGTGTGTCGTTGTTTGGTAGCTCATCGTTCCTGTAGTTTTCTGTGTCTTCTTGTCCTTGGTTGCTGGGTGTTATTTCTCTTTCCAGTTCCTTTCTTTCTGCTGTGGAGAGCCAGTTCTTTTTCTTTGTGTTCCTTACTAGCACTGTTTGAGGGGTGTTATTTCTCTCATTCCAGATGTTGACCAGTCTTCTTCTGTATCCTCTTTCTGTCGGGTTGCTTCTGATGTAGCATCTCCATATTTCCTTATTTTCTCCTCTTGTCCATTTCTTCTTCTGGCTTGCCTCTGTAGCTCCAGTCTCTGGTTGCTGGTTACTGTCGTTGTGGTGATCAGTTGCTGGATGACGACCTCCAAGTACCTGACCGTCGTCCTCCCAGTCGATTGGGCTGTGTACCTGGCTGTCGGACTAAGCTCCTCTGTTGCCAGAGGTTCCATTTACGTCGTTGTCGTTTATTCTTTCATTTCTTTCCATCATTGCTGAGTTTTGCTATTTAACCCATATCTGGACCCTACTCCATCGAGAATAGGCTCCTTTCCCAAGGAATCAACGCCGAGGACAGCAGTCACCCATCCAACGACTGACTAGCCCCAGTGTTGCTTAACCAGTCCATCGATGAGCTAAGCCACTTATTATTATTATTATTATTATTATTATTATTATTATTATTATTATTATTATTATTATTATTATGTAAACATACATATATAAATAAATAAATAAATATATATATATATATATATATATATATATATATATATATATATATATATATATATATATATATATATATATTCATATATATAAACATGATTTCCGCATGCTCACATACCTATGCAGCATATTCGTTTGCATGCGTATTCAAGACACGTTCACTCTATTCGAGTGTGTGCAAAAATAAAAGTGTCTTATACTAATTTTTAGAAGTTATGCTGGAATTCATAAATATAAAAATTATATTTTGCTAATATAGAATCATTTATAATAATCTGATTCTGGTGAATAGTAATGCAAAAAAATCTTTAACTCGGCCTAGTAATAACAAAGCTGAGAATTCCACTGCAAACTTAGGAGAAAATCTTAAAAACTCATATAAACCGACCTCGCTTTGTCAAGTAGCATTCTGACGGCCAATAAATTAAGATTTGGGTAAACGTTTATCAGTCTTTTATCTCAAATCCTCTCTACCATTTTTTTTTCCTCCAAGCGTTTTAGACTTGCAAAGCCAGGTGCAGTGCTCGTGCATCTAGCTAAGTCTTTATCCCCGACTCGGCTGCATGACATTTATTTCATTCATGCGTGACAGAAATCCGACGTGGGAAAAGAGGAAAATGCCAAAGGAGAAAGGAGAAGGGTAAAGGAATGGCCAAAGGAAGAAGGAAGAAGGAATGCAATGGAATCAAAACTTAAAAACAAGAAGAAGAAGAAGAAGAAGAAGAAGAAGAAGAAGAAGAAGAAGAAGAAGAAGAAGAAGAAGAAGAAGAAGAAAGAGGATGGGGAGGAGGGGGAGAAGAAGGAGACGGTGACACGTAAAAGGCTATGACTTCGTGACTCTCCAGTTCTCTTCGTAGCGAGCAAAACACGTCACGAAAGCGCCAGCTGCAACGTCGGATTTTCTAACAGGGGATAATAATGAGTGACTGCAGCAAACGCAATTTGATCTTTTGGGCCGGCGACCTCCGTGATCGGTGTCATTAATTTGTTCTTGGCGTGTTTTTTGTGGCCGAGATACCACCTCCTCCTACCCTGGCAGAGTCAGAAGTGGAAGTGGCGCATCTCTTAGGCCTTTTCGTGCTTGGATTAAGAGTAATTTTCCTACTTTTGATAAGAACCTGGTGTGACCATTAGTATTGTTGAAGTCGTGGAGGCGTCCGTCGCCTTATGGTTTCTGGTAATGATCGCGAAATTTTTTTATTCCCACATAACTCATCATATTTCAAATTATATATCCAGGGCGGTTAAAATGATTTAGAGATCTTATCAGAAATTCGGACACTAATATATTTGAAATTAAATAGTATTTGTTTAGGATTATATAACTATCTATTTACTGATATAAAGAAAACATTCTACAACTGACGCAAGTAGTATATAATTTGATGGGGTCAATTTTCATGTAAGTTAGCAAGCGAGGTGGCTTCGAAATGTGCATTAACACCATTTGCTTTTCAAATATCCTCCATGTTAAGTAATCACGGAAGCATTTTATAAAGCATAAAAGAACTCTGATTTATAAAACAACTGAAGCACAATTTTATCATTTATTTAAGTGTTAAAACTTTTTAGAAATATTTGTATTTCTTTCTTCATTCACGAACAACAAAGTTAGATAACGTCTAATCATTTATGATACATGCCTATTGTATCTTCTTCGTCTTTAAATATAATTTCACTTTATATTCAACATCTTTTCTCTATCCAGATTGAAGTGGACTAGCGTGTCTGAGAAATTTTGTTGCCAACGCGGTAAAAGTTTGTTTTCTAAGAGATGACGCCTGAAGAAAAGCCTTCCCTGTTTAAACTCTTCCTTTGTTGGCCCTAATGGCCAGCAATTTCAAGCCATCATGAAGAAACATAGTCATCAAACTGTCTTGATGATCTTATAGCTTTATTATGTAAAAGGTAAGTCGAGGATTCTTTTTTGAATGTATAAGAATAAAATGCATAATTATAAACCTATAAGTGATGTGTAATTAGTGATAATCACTCTGAATGAGTTATTTACAGTCCATATAAAACATTTGAACACCCCTCCAATATTTTCAAATAAATTATAGATTAGTTTATATTAGTTATTGCTACTAAAGGCCCCATGAAAATTATCTTTAGTGTTGTGGGGATTACAGGATTAGTGGTTTATAGCAACTGGCTTGCTGTGTTATGGATCATCGTAACATTTACAATAATAACCGTTTTAAATAATGACATAAAGTAACAGGAAATAAGGTGAGTCTAATGTGGTCAAGAATAAGATTCAAATCGAAATACAATATTTTTGTTAATTTTGGCAGGTTTTGCGAAAGAATAACTTTTGAAACGTAAAAACGTCGTAAAGTAAATTTTACGGTAGCTGCAATGATGCTAAGTATTTAGCAAATTAAAAAGTCTCTCAGATAAACTAAGTGGGCGTAGCAATCACCAAATAGTGCTTTACTAAAGTTGTAGGCATACTGTGCATGACCGGCAGGCTTCCTATTGCCGATTTTGTAGTGATAATGTTTTATTTTTCTACTTTGAAAAAGACACGGACTCTCCAACGCACTAATACCAAATGCGACAGACGTGAATGTATCTTATTCATCCCTTAAGCAATTTTACTCTTAAAACTATTATATGTAAATGAATGAGTACTGGTGGCAGAGCAGTATGGTTTAGATAACGGTGAGAGGATGTGAGAAATTTATGACCAACTATGAATAAAAGAATGTGGCATACATTTACTTTGTGACACACTATGGGAAAACAAGTAGTTTTATGATGTGGCAGTGCAGAGATGTTGTTCCCAACTTTAATAGACCCATTTAATTACCCACCAGGTACATATTTGATCTCTTATGTCAATAAAGGCATGAATGATTGGGTGGGGGGGAGGGGGGGCAAAACGTGCTTCTTCCTCCCTGGATCGATCTCGGGACTGGTCTATTGTGATTCCTTTATGTGTACTGTCGATTGTGTCACGGTGTGTACAGTAACATCCAACACTCACCCGTTGGTTATACTGATCGTTTCCTAATTAACAATCACAATATGTCTACTGCAGTGAACAATAAAGAAACTGAAATAGCAATTGAAACTCAGCAAGAACTTGATACTCGGCATTCAGAAGCGAAATCCAAGAAGAATTCCACTCTTGCAAATCTTGAAATTACAACACATCGTAAATTGCAAGACCGAATCAAATCAAGCTGGTGGGTGACAAACAACGCTCTGCCGAAATCGTAGCACGTTGCTTGGGGCCAACGAATTGCTTTTTGTGTCGCGTCTGTTTCTCCTTCACGAGTCTTTTACAGAATATCCTGCCCTGATGGAATGGAGCTGAATGCAAGAAATGCCATAAACAGTGCTGCCATGGTTCCCTTTCTCTTATATGTAGTCTCACTCGTCGTGAAATTAATTCCCGACACCGTTTGTTTATGTTATGTTGCTATCTATCCATATATATATATATATATATATATATATATATATATATATATATATATATATATATATATATATATATATATAATATATATATATATATATATATATATATATATATATATATATATATAAATAAATATATATATATATATATATTTATATATATATATATATATATATTTATATATATATACATATATATTTATATATATATATATATATATATATATATATATATATATATATATATATATATATATATATATATATATTTATAGCAATATATATATATATATATATATATATATATATATATATGTATATATATGTGTGGGTGTGTGCTCATATATATATATATATATATATATATATATATATATATATATATATATATATATATATATATATATGATCCACTATTGCCGATGACAAGAAACATTCAGGCAGCGGGGCCTTTTGGCGGAGGGCTGCCTAGTAGGGTCTCGTAGAACCTTTAGTGGTCAAAACTTTCCGTAAATCTTGTCTGAACTTTCTCTGCTGGAGGCTATAGTAATCAGTCTCTCGTTCCTTTAGGTTCCCGATATAAAAAAAAAAAACTTTTAATTTTAATCCTGCATGGCGTCTGAATCATCAAACAGCCTTGTATGCGGTTTGTAGCTCCAATTTTATTCCTATTGTAAGTTATAATTGTGGAAGAAAATAACTTTATAGGTATTTCATTTAAGATTTACGTGAATCTATAAATTAGAGAAAAATTATTGGCAGAACATATTTTCAAGGGAGAAATTAACCACAAATGGCAGACATTTTAGCGGGACGAAGTCTGATTGTAAATGATGTTAGTGGATGGCAGAGGGTAATGGATTGGGTTGTATGAAAAATTAAATATGATTTAATCCAGGGTTTGTCTACAAATTTGTCTTTTGCATGATTAAATATTGTAGCTGTATGAATATGCGATACAACAAAAGAAAATAATGAGATTAAAATAAGCATAGGCATGGGACTTACTGGATTCTGAAGAGAAAGGTTGATGCAAATGGGATTTGAAGACAAAAGAAAAGATAGGGAAACGTGCCTTGAGTAAACTAGAATAGTTTTTGTTATGGAATGATTTGAGAAGGTTTTGATTATTGGCCATACATGATTTCAAAAGCCAGTGTTTAATTCATACGTATGCCTGGGAACGAAAAATTGGCGAGGAAACATTTTTAGGCTATATCTAAGCAACTGAAAAAAATAAGCTGATTGATGCAATGAATTCTACAAATTGTCTGTCATTTCAATTAATGCAATTGAAATGATTGAACTGTAGTACTGGTTAAATTTAAGACACTCTCTCTAGCCTTCTCGTAGTCAACAAAAGTCATCAGAAGGGATTTTTAAGTTCTATAAGTTGATGCATAATATTTCTCAAAACATGTTTTATTCCTACAACTCCTACCTTGTCTAGCACTAACTGTTTCATCTCTTAAACGTTTTATCAGTTTCTTTTACTAATATACTGAGAATAAATATCCATAATAGTTTCATTACGGCTGGCTGACATCATCATGTCACGTCTCTTTGCTCTCTTTGCTATGACATCTAATTCCCAATCATCGAGCTTTAATTCCCCATTCTGCTAGACGATCTGCTTAGTGTAAGATGCGTCATTTAATTTTCTGTTAAAATCGTGCCTACTCTACTTTTTTTATCTCATAAGTTTTCTCATTACTGATTCAGTTCACAAACCGTGAATATCATCATGAGTAGATTAAGATATTCTTCCTCTCCTGGTATATCAATAAAATTATTCATCTCATACATTGTATTCATGACATCACAAAAATAGTCTACCTAGCATTAGCTTTCTACTTTAATTAGGATTTTTTCATGTACCTTTTCACTCATGGATATTTCATTAAGAGAGAGAGAGAGAGAGAGAGAGAGAGAGAGAGAGAGAGAGAGAGAGAGAGAGAGAGAGAGAGAGAGTACGTTTTCGCATATGCACATAACTCAATTCAAATTTTTCTTTGGGCTGCAAAGTACCCATTAAAATTTAATTCAAACCTGGAAACAGTTTGCACTAAAATTCTGAAATGAAAGATAGTTATCATCTATCACCGTTAAATGTTCAGTTTAAACTAAAGTGTCGGAAAAGATATTTTGGAGATAATTTATCCCGTCCAGAATACCGAATTCTTTGTAGTACTTCCATACAACGAAAGATTGTCTTCTCAGCATCCACACGGAATTTCAGGAAGTTGATTTCATAAATCGCACAAAAGAAGAAAGTTTCCGAGTTCATATCTAGTGATATGTTTGCTCGTTCTATTGACGAACAGTCAGACTCGCCCAGACACACACGCGCGCGCACACACACACACACACATGCGCACACAAGCAAAACAAAACACACACAATCATGCTAACAGGCTAACAGACAAAGTCGTAGACAACAAAGTTTGTTACATACTTGATGGCGTGGAGAGTTATGACTTCATGTTGCAATCAGCGTCTAGAAGTCGTAGACTGTAATCCGCTTTTATGAGTTACGGCCTGATTTAAAGATGGCTTCATCAACATTAAAGTCCGCGGCTTTTACGAATGAACACAAGACGCTGTAAAGATGTTGCGGAGCCAGCAATCTGTATGGTTAATTAGGAAATTAAAAGAATATCTGCCTTCATTTTGTTTTATTTGCTCGTATTTTCTAGAGATTGCTGTGTATTAAACGCGAGGTAGTCTGAAAAATGAAGATGGTGCACTCGAAAAATTCTGCAACGCTCCTCCAGTGCATTTCGCTCTTTAAGCATGGATTTATTACTTTAGGTATGGGGAAGGAAATTTGTTTCTCATTATTATATGATTCTTTATCACATGGACAACACTGCATGGAAGAATGGTGAGGAAACTGATTTTAATAAAAAGGTGCAAAACATTTTGAAAGATTCATTACACATTACAAGGGAATAGAGAACTGATCACGGAGAAAATCAGATTTTGAATCCAATGATTAAGACTGATTATTCATACATATGATCTAATAAACGGTAGAATTAACACTAACAACGAAGGAAAAATATATCCGTAATCGTTATCGAAAGCACATTAAGCTAGAAAAGAAAAACCTTTTCCTCAATTGGTTTTGCTCCGGTGAAAATAAGAAACAAAGATACCTCAATTTTCTGGCCTGATTAAAGACATCTGTGTTTGGCAAAGAAAAGGAGCACACCCACCGAGATTAAAACCAAGAGATTTTGTGTTGATTAAATAAAGGGTCTTTGGTAAAGTCCACAGTCCTACCACATTTGGCCAGCCCAAGAGATTAAGGGTCCAGATTTCACAATTCAGTTACCGGAGGCGAGTGTGTATTTGAAACTTAGTGTTTGGAATCATATATCATGGTTGAGATGAGTTGATATCGAAGAAGAAATCATTGTATTGTAAGCTAATATTTTACTTTCTACAGCATACTGAAAGTCAACCAAGTTTTTCTTAACAGTCTCTAATATTGGCGTTTTTTTCAACATATTTCCCGATCCTTGTCACCTGTATTTGTTTAAAATATGTTGGTCCTGGCCTCGGAGAGCAATCCCTCTGCTAAATTTGTGCTCCCTTCTTTATCATCTATTATATTTGCCAGTCCTAATGATAGCTGCTTTGTTAATGTTGGACTTCCTAACCTAAGATACCTGATGTAATGTAATGAGTATCCATGTCTGCATAAAAACACGGACTTTTTTTAAATGCTATTGTTATACTTTCTTCCCACTGGATTATAAAAGTTTATGACTCATGATAAATGGATCTTTTGGAAAAGAGAATGACTAACGGCTCTTAAATCATGCATTCAATTTTGCACAATCCTTGTTTTAAAATTATCTTTATCATTTGCAGCTTTTAAGCAACCGACGTTGCTTTAGCATTTTCCTCAGCTTGCTCGAACCATGGACAAAGCAAGCTCTAGGGAAATGTCAAAGCTTATGCTTTCATAAAATTCATTTAATCCCTCAGATTGTAGTTTTAATAAAAAAAAGTAAAAAATGCCACCGAAAACAGATTTATCTTTCGGTGGTCTCCGTATAATGCTGTATGAGCATGAACCCATGAACCTTTAACCACGGGTCGGTGGTGGCCTGTCCTGTATCATTGCCAGATGCATGATTATGGTAAATTTAACCTTAAATAAAATAAAAACTACTGAGGCTAGAGGGCTGCAATGTGGTATGTTATGTTTTAAGACTGGAGGGTGGATGATCTACGTACCAATTTGCAGCCCTCTAACCTCAGTAGTTTTTAAGATCTGAGGGCGGACGGACAGGCAAAGCCGGCACAATAGTTTTCTTTTACAGAAAAATAAAAAAAAGATTGGTCATGACTTATAAAAAAAGTATCAATCCTGAAATATAAAGTGCAAGAGAGCCGAGTTCTCTCAGATAATTCTTGACGTGAATTCTTTCAAATTGCATGTCTTTAATGTTTCTCCTAATTATACCGAGGTTAACCTCGTAACATCATGAGATTAACCTTTCTTTATTCTTATTCTGTGAGCTTTTTCTTCTCCTCTCACGCACACAGACGCCTTCTATTGTCTCTCTAGACCTTACAATACAAAAGAAGTCGTTGGGACCGAGAATGGCAGGCCAGCGGTACGGGCCTCACATGATTTCTCTCTCTTTCTCTCTCTCTCTCTCTCTCTCTCTCTCTCTCTCTCTCTCTCTCTCTCTCTCTCTCTCTCTCTCTCTCTCTCTCTGCTGGGGATTTCTGCGTTCTTTTGTTTCCCATAATTATGACCTCAGTGATATAAATTCAGAACTTTTTTTCGGGAGGTCAACACATTCGTTTCAGACACATTTATACACAAACTATAAGGAACATTACTTTTAATAGTAATTAGTAAACTGTTGATGTAGTGTATATATTTTTAACCATTCTTTCTTCAACCGTATTCTGAATAGGTGTCAATACTTTCGACAATTATGAAGAGACCTTTAAACAAGAAATTATCAGTCAGAACATATTACAGTGGAAACACAAATGGATTTTAATCTTGCATTGTAGAAATAAACTAGAATACAAACAGTTTTCGTCGTGTCTAATCTAGAAATAAGTTAGATATGAAGACTCACGGGTAATAAGCTCCTCATGGTTACTATTGTAACTGTATAGAGGATATCAACAAATATCTTGTAAGAAAGAGTTATCTATGTAGACTTATACACGTACCACATATATATATATATATATATATATATATATATATATATATATATATATATATATATATATATATATTATATATATACATATACATATACATATATCTATATATATATATATATATATACATATATATATATATATATATATATATATATATATATATATATATATATGTAAATGCATACGTTTATATGTGCGTGTGTTTGTGCATGTGTGTGTAAATATTGTCATTATTATTTTCAAGTCATACACGTTCGTGTTGTTTTCTTACTCCTATGAAAACGAAAAGGTGAAGTTTTTCTAAATCATTGCATGAGAAGAACGGCAGGGATACTTTAAGTTTATCTGTATCCTTCAAACATCGCAGGAAGAGATAACTTACTGTCCACCTTATTTCTTTCCTGAACAATGGAAGTCCTCTAACAAATGTTCTCAACTCCCAGGATATGCCTAGGTGACTCTCTGAAGCATGGCAAGTGTGAAAAGAGCTTTCTCGGATAAACAAGTTGATGACGACTATCCCAAGAATGTTGTGTCAACATGGGAGACCTACAGTGAAGTATCAAAATCTCATTATCTAGGTAGAAATATAATAGTAATCATTTCAATAGGCTTTCTTGCCTATTTTCATAAAAGTAAAAGTTGTAGACTTTATTCATTTATTTGCTGTGGCTGGAAATCATGCTGTTTCACTTTTACCTCAAACACGATGGAAAGTATGATTGCTTTGGAGTTTTCCTGATTTAGTGTTACTCCTTACAGCGCATGGAAGCAATACAGTTGTATTTTCACCTTCTGCGGATGACGCAGCTCTAGCTCAAGTTCGTACTTGTAAGTTTTCACAACTCTTCTTTCTCAAGATTTTTCACATACTCTGGCTGTAAAATGAAGAAGACTGAATCAGTTACTGTTCTAATCTTTATCATTTTACAGCCTTAGGGCAGAGTATTTCCCAGTAAGACGTATATTGACGAAGGAGGTTCTTATCTAATAGTACAATCTCAGTTTTACCGAGGAAGTAAAGACACTCCAAACTAATTCTAAATACTGACAGAGCTGACTTACAGAAAAGATCGTAAATTCCACTTGTCTCTTTGCAGATGTAGCCAGTGAAGGAATTTTTAAGCCGACATATGTCTAGAAAGAACAGAAAGAACCAATGCCATTTAGTACTGAAACTGTCCAAAGAATAGTCATGTTTTCTGGTTAGCTGTCTTACATGTTTGAAAGTTGTTTACTTGAGCAGTTGCTGATGAGTCCGTGTCATTATGTGACACATATGAGGACCTCGACACCCAGATAATTTGTTTTATTTCCTTTCCAGTTTGAATCAGCATAATCATTACACAGACAAGACTGTACGTAATGTAAGCTTGCCTCCATTCATAAAATGGTAATTATAAAACAGAACAACAGTTGTTCCCATCACTTTCCTATATTTTTCATATCATGCATCAATACATTTGCTGGAATATATTTTAAGATTTCTTGTAAGACCGTTAGAGTTTTAGTTCTGCAAAAGTAAGTTGTTCCCTGTTCTAAGTTTAAAATTTTCAAGAGATTTTGGTCATTGCCCGTCAGAGAAGACATTACCAGCTGTGATATTGTTTTATCCTCAGTCGAATGTGCAGCGATGAATACAGATTGAGCTCTGAATGCATTGGGAATGAGAGGAAAGTATTTCTCAGGTTGCCGCGTTTTAGTAATAGACGTATTTTAAAAAATGGTGATAAAAACCATTATGGTCCCTCCTATCAGATACAGGGAATAGTCTAGTTCTACTGGTTACATTGATTTTTTTATCTTATATCTTTTAATTTAGTGCAAGCAATTCTTTCATAATTCCCCTGTTGCTTTTTCGTGCTGTAATTCAGCTTGCCTTCATCTTTCTTCAGCATCGTCGTTAGCTTCTCCTCTTTCTCTTTCTACCTCCCTTTTTTTCTACCTCTGCTTTGTGTTTTTTCTCCCGAATGTTATCCTCCATTAGCAATTCTGTCAGCTTGTCACTTTTCTTTCTCAGCTTTTTGTTATTTTGATCCTTTCTTCTTCTTTCTTTAATAAGTAAGTGTAGCTGTAGTTTAACCCATTCAGGATCCTCTACACTTTCATTTCCGCTCTGTCTGTATGGTCGAATTATTGTTAGTCTCCTTCACTTTTCTCCGACCAAAATGAGATATTCAAGTACCGTTTCTTTCATTTCATACTGGGACTCGGCACAACTATGTCAACTTTACCAGCAAGTCCAAGCAACTGTTTCTTTGTGGCTTCTTTGCGTGATAGCAAGTTCTCTCGGGGAGCTCTTGAATAGAGCTTAAAATAGGTTCGACACTACAGGATATTTTGTTCCAAATTATCATAATCATCCATCAAGAACGAACAGAACCTTTTCGATGAAAATAAATTTAAGCAATTTAGCAAATTCGATGCACTTAAACTTTTTTCTTGTTTTATAATATATATATATATATATATATATATATATATATATATATATATATATATATATATATATATATGTGTGTGTGTGTGTGTGTGTGTGTGTGTGTGTGTGTGTGTGTGTGTGTGTGTATACAAATAATCTGTATTGAGGCTTTCACTACTGCATATATAAATATTTATATGTTCATATATATTATATACACGTGTGTGGCTTTGTTTGTTTGCTCTGGTTCTGTATGTGATCTTTATTTACTTAAATGGATTAAACCCCAGCACTCCATGGGAATTTGATAACTGTCCATTTTTTAAGAGTATTCTTAGATTTAATGGCATTTTTAAACATTTTAAAAACATTTTTTAAGTATAACATAAAATTTCAGTGTACAATGGGATAAAAACCGAAAAGAAAATATTCAAACTGCTTTTACTACTTTTAAAAATTAATTCATTCATCTTATTTACTTTTCTATTATTTATTGTATCAAATAATATGCAAAGCACATCAGCAGAAGTGATTTTGTGATTTATTTTGTCAATTCTTCGTCTTACCATCCAGTTTAGTAAACTCGTGCAGTTGCCCCGTTAAGAGTTTTTTTTTTTATTTTACTATTTCAAAACGAAATTTCCCAGTTAATGCAACGTATTGTAAAAGCAAAATAAAAAAAAAAGCCGCATAGATCAAGACTATACTCGAGTATCAGGCAAAAGTTTGTTCCGTGAAATAAAGAACGAAGAAACACGCTCCAGTCCGCAAAGTTATCTTGAAGCCATTTGGACTTCTACAGCACCAAAATTATAGACCATTTTCCCGCTCCCTCACTTCATGCAGCTCAATTACCCTTGTGGTTTTAGGCGCCCTTTCCCCGAGATTTAGTATTCCATGATAAAGAGGAATTTTTTCTCCATCCCCATGTTTTCTTTTCTCATATCTGGTAAATGATCATAGTCTCCTCCTTGTCTCTCCTGGCCGTCGTGTATTTCATCTCGAAAGGAATTCTAGATGACGTTTGCATATCAGCTCAAGATGTCTTTGGAAAAGCTTTGTATTCTTTTTTATATGTGAATTTTTATTTATTTATTTTTTTGTTGAAAATGGAGAATCAAGGGTGGAATTATAGGCTCACTCCGAGTATTTTCAAACCGTCCCTTCCCTCTGTGATAAGGATTTTCTCAGCAAATTTCGCCTGTGTTGTGTTGAATGGTCCCTCCGCTGAGCAAGAATCTGTGAATTCGAGCGTAAATCAAAGAAATTCTGGCGTCAGTTTTTCACTTCCGAGAAGTAGACGGTCGCTCTAACTTATTTCTTATTTTAAAAGAGAGAGAGAGAGAGAGAGAGAGAGAGAGAGAGAGAGAGAGAGAGAGAGAGAGAGATCTTTATAAGGGTGCATTTTGTTCCAAGAAACAGAGAGGTGTTTTAGTGTGTTTCTTTCTGTGGAGAGACAAGGAATGATTATTTCTTAGACGCAACGACTCATTTGCATCGCGATTGCATTTTATATATGCTATATGTTTCTAATCTTTAACTATTTCTTGCTAATAAAATGAAAGCTCCTGTTCACATTCAGTACTTTTGAAGATTCTGTGTACCTGGTTTTCTCTTACTTTCACTTAATCTTTCTCTTACAGAAATGAACATTTCTAAACAACACATCTTGCAGACTGCACATAATTTTGGTGGTGATTGTATGTTTTGTTTTATTTGTCGCGATTAACAATAAAAGAAAATGGCTGTTTTCCTTAAGCTTAAGTGATACCCAGAATTCCATATCATTTAATTGTTATTTATAATGCGACTCTATAAATGATATAAATATTTTTCTTTAAGGAAAAAAGACTAAATAGGACATGGGATGTGCAATCTCATCTAAAAACATAACCTCAAGATGGCAACCTCATTACTTAAATAACAATCATGGAAAAAGTTCTGTACAGCCATTCTATACATGGTTGTTTTTAATTACGTATATTCCTTTCTAGTCTTTTGTTATTTTGCATGTATTTTATATAATTTAATTTTCCATTATATCCTTCGGAATCCTGGAATGGGTGGATAAGTTTTAGGATTGCTTCAAGATCTCCTTACAGGTAGGCAGCAGCGATTTGCTGTTGATGGGGTCTTTAGCGAACCAAGGCCTATTGTATCTAGAGTTCCACAGGATAAGGTTCATGGTCCACTGTTATTTTAATGCCTATGACACGTGGCCAGTGTGTCGCTAGGCCCACTGTTTAACTCTCCAGTCCGAGGGCTGGTACCTATAACAGTGATAAAATCATTGCACCCTTTATTAGGCCATTTGTCATTCAGAACATGAACCCAATTCATATGGAACAAACCCACAGGGACCACTGGTGTTCATTTGAAAGAAGTAACAGAAGGTAACAGGATATACAGAAGGAAGACGTAAGTTATTTGAAAATATAAAAAAATTAACGAATTAATAAATAAATAGATGAAAATGTAAGTAAATTATAAAATACACGGAGAATTGCTTTAGGGTAGCAATGCATTATATCTTTGCTTGAACTTTTTTAGGTTCCCATTGCACAACATCCTTAGGGAGACTGTTCCATAGTCCAACGGTGTGAGGAATTAAGGACCTCTGGAACTGAGGAGTTCGACAGCGAGACACATTCACTGCGTATTGGTGCTGCTGTCCAGCAAATCTAGTCGTTCTTTCCAAGAAAAGACGATCAGGGATCGGTTGCAAATGTGGAAGATCCCTTTTAAAATACTACTTATGAAAAATTGACAAACAAGAGACCATCCGTCGATGGCCCAAGCCATAACTGCTAATGTTAAGAACAGAAACCTTCCATCACGAACCACTCTCTCTAAAAGAGATAAATCTCTGGCAGAGGCAGACATCCACACCGAGGACTGTACTCTAGTAAAGGACAAATGGCCTAATAAATGGTGCAATGATTTTATCACTGTTATAGGTACCAGCCCTCGGGCTGGAGAGTTAAACAGTGGGCCTAGCGACACACTGGCCACGTGTCATAGGCATTAAAATAACAGTGGACCATGAACCTTATCCTGTGGAACTCTAGATACAATAGGTCTTGGTTCACTAAAGACCCCATCAACAGCAAATCGCTGCTGCCTACCTGTAAGGAGATCTTGAAGCAATCCTAAAACTTATCCACCCATTCCAGGATTCCGAAGGATATAATGGAAAATTAAATTATATAAAATACATGCAAAATAACAAAAGACTAGAAAGGAATATACGTAATTAAAAACAACTATATATAGAATGGGTGTACAGAATATATATATATATATATATATATATATATATATATATATATATATATATATATATATATATATATATATATATATATATATATATTGTGTGGGGAACTTCTATTAAGTGAAAATATGCCTAACTGTGGATTCAAAATGATATACATTAAAAATAAGGAAGTAATTTGATAAGAAAATAATTTACAGGAAAAGAATTTTTGTCTACTCCGATTATCAGTTTTTATATAGTATTATCATTTCATATATATTTCTCAGTCTCTTTCTCTAATGATAATAATAATACGCAAACTGAGACTATTTTCAACATTTGTTTTTGTATTTAGTGATTAAATCCTCATCAACAGCATACTACATCTCCAATATTTACATACCTTTAATAGCTAGCAAGATGGAAGACGAGACATTCCTAAAGTGAATATTTGTCAAAACTTAAATAATCTCTTTGTGCATCAGTGATACCTGGCAACTACATCAAAAAGTAAGCAGCGACCGTGGAAAAGGCTTTGTATCACCTGTTCAAAATATGTTTGTTTTTAATTACTTATATTCCATATTTTTATTGTTACTTGGTATTTATTTCATACAAGGTTATCTAACGACTTCGAGAGAGTGTTGCTGCAGGTCTTCAGCCCGCAAACCTAGCTTCCACCCTTCTATTGGCAATCTATTGGCAAACATCGTTACTCCAGGGACATCCATCCAGCATAGATTGCAAGTTTGACTTAGGAGAAAGATGGAAAGCCTCCCAATATGAACGACGCTGGGCACTGATAGCTGCCCTTTTGATGGGGGAGCTCTGTCCCCCTTGGGGGATCCAGGGAGTCTGGGGCCGGCTAACTTCACAGACGTAAATGCGAAAGAGGCGTAGAAGTCTCTCAGTGCCATCTGTACAGGACGCAAATGTCTGGAGACTTTTGGATCTTTCTTTTGGAGCCGGGGTTTTAGATGGAGAGGCACTGGCCTGAAAGTTTTGTTTATCAATTTTGTAAACTATGAAGTTTATCATTAATTTTCTAATTTTTAAAATTTCATTTTCGAATCGTGTTTTCTTGGTAAGGTTTGGCTGAACTCTCCTATACATTAGAATGTTGTTCCATTGTGAATCTGGATTAGCTTTGAAGCCCATGTATGGTAGAAATAGCTGTCGGCTTATGAACGAATAAATAAAAAGAAGAAATTTACTATATACATGCAAAAGGAACAACACAAACGAACATGAACAAGCAGACGGCCTGGAACCAAATATTCACACATGACAGGTGGGTAAAATTGTAGTTGTGACAATCCTCATACATGGTATTACATTACTGAATGTCACTCATACTCAGAATTTTGGAATTCTGATGTTAGTAATGTTGAGGAAATTAATTATTATTTCATATTTTACATAAATTTTCAGAACCAGGGAGTGCATTTGAACAGCGTAACATTGTTGCTCCTGCAAATTATTGTTTTGGCGCTAACGATCCTGTATTGTCATTGGCTTCTTATGATGTCACCAAGGTCGGTGTTGATTGGTGGTTATCAATATTCACTACGAAGATGAGTGACTTTATGAAATTTGCAATACATCATAAATTAGAAAAAAGCTTTCATACTTCTATAGTTTTTATATATCACACTTTCGGCGCATAGCTGTTTATACTGTAAAGAAACATTTGAATAAATAATGTAGCAAAGTTTAAAAGGAAAAACTGTTTAAAGAATGTAATTCATCATATGCCACTGGAAGTAACCACTTACTATTTTTTGGTCGATATAATGTCTCAGTATTCAAATCTCTCATGACATTTTATTTTTTGTCCAGCTGTAATAAGCCTTCTTCGATGTTTTTATTTGCTTTATTCGATGTAAACGTTAACAATAAAACGTACATTAACAATATTATATGTTATAACAGAAAATACTGAAAAGAAGACAGATTTTTTTTTATAGTTAACATCCTTCTTTTAGGTCCCATGGAGTTTTGTTTATAAACCGTCAGTTACCATGGTGACAACTTAGCGTCCGATACATCTGACAAACAAATAAAGTCTTTTAAAATCGTTTCATTCACAGAAATCCTGACTTTGGGTCGTACTGTTAAGTCTGATCTTTAGGGAATGATTATTTGTATACACTCTTCCCAATGAAATCACTTTATCATTGTATAAAACTGCACGCGAATGATGATGAAATCTTATTCATAGTAGATAACGATCTCAGCCGCCAATCACACTTAAGAGATTTTCCCGCCATGTAAACAGCTAAAGAAGCAAGATCCTCCTATTTATGAAACGCTGTTGGGAAAATCCTCAAAAGTTATCTGAAAGAATATTTTCATCATGGTTTTTATTTATTTATTCGTGGAGTGCATTGAAATTGTATCTTACCTACTTTAAAGCAGTGATCATAAAAAACCACCACGTAAATAGGGATAACGTGACGCTATATATATCATTATTTCCTTATTTTTACACTTTTTTCTCCATAATATTTTATCGGACATTTAACATAAAGAACTGTTACCACAAAAATAACATAAAAAGCTGTAAATAAAATAGGTATATTCATGTGCCTACAGAATTAATTGTTTCGTGGAATTTTACCTAAGTGCTAACACTTGCACGAATGAAATATAAAAATCTCTAAAACCTTAACCAAGTGAAGGTCCCTGAACACATCATCACGGATATATATATAAATGCTAATATACACATATATGTATTAATATATGTATATGTGCACATCAGCAAGATAATTTTTCTTTTTAACTTGGTCTTCTTAGTGTTCATTTTAATTTGTGTTCAGTTTAAATTGACAATGTTGGAGTTAAAAATTCTTCCATAAATAATTATCTGTGATATTTAATAAAATAAGTTATAAATTTCCTTTCAATAAAGAAACTAAAATAAATACAACTTTATTTAAGAGTTTAAGCTAAGGAAAACAATCTTAATGTATATGTCAATTTATAATTTAGTCCTGAAGACGGTCGGTAGACTGTAAGAAGTAAATGGAAGCGAAAGCAAATCTTTCTTTATTCCTGAAAAGCTTATCTGAAGAGGAAAAGAAGTATAGACAGATTCAGAGTCTAAATAAAAAGATAGTTCTTGCAAACAATGCTGTTGACTTTAATAGAAGTTATTATTATTATTATTATTATTATTATATATATATATATATATATATATATATATATATATATATATATGTATGTATGTATGTATGTATGTATGTATGTTTGTATATGCATGTGTGTGTGTTTGCCAATAATGGTCAAAGAAATAAATGCTTGATCACTACGTCTCTAGATCAGAAATATCTTTAAGTACTTAATGTTCGTAAATGATTTATTAGTGATTAATTTGCATACTGAACTGACAATGCTAGGTCTTATTCAGATTACTTCCTGACTGAGAATTAAATCAGAGAAAATAAATCAATTTATCGAGAAATGAAAAACAAATTGATAAATAAGTTAAACCAAGGATATGTATACCTATGTGTTTTTCGAATTTGATAACTGGAACCAAGACTAAGGTCAGCCGGAAATCAGACTTTATGGCAAACCTAGGAATGAAAATTTCGGTTATGTGATCATCATCAGGAGAATGACAAATTAATTTAGAATCTGAGATGTCCCAGCAGCCACAATTAGGGGAACAGATACTCCAGTTAATGAGACAAAGCATAATTAAAAGGCAGCGATATTGAGCGCGCCTTGCTACCACGGGGACAAAGGTAATATAAACTGATTAATAACAGAGATTTGGATAGGAAAATCAGTAAGAACATAAGGCAAATATTTAGTTTCTAAAAGTTTTGGGTTATAACAAAAATAAGAGTAGCGTGGTAAGAGCACAAAATATTCGACTTTTGTTCATTTTTGTTTAGTATACTCAGTACAATGAACCATACGATAATACAGATTCAGAAAGGTAAAACAAAAGTGAATAAAGGGGAATCGTGAGTTGTACGGTAAATGAAGTTTGGAATTATGTTTTCGCAGTGAGGGGAAACTCTCGAGTCGAGCAAGGTATGAAATTCTCTGTTATTATTCAAAATGCCAGAGAGTCAAGCATATGCTTTCCAAACCTTTGGGTAACGCACTTATTGTAAATACATACAGATGTGCTGATGCCCGGAGATTTGAGACATGATATAAAGCACCTTCTAGAAAATTTCTCAGCACTGTCAAAGAATCAGTTCCCAGATAAACATGGCTTAAAATTTCTGGATGCCTCCAAACTAGGAATACTTACTAGAGCTTCTCAGATGCTTCCGTTGCCAGTGTTTTGTACACCATCAAGGCCGACGCCAGAACCTCAATCAGCACTTCAACAATCTGTAGTCCTTCAAGCAACATGGTCAAAAACACAACATCAGCAACTTGGAGCGAAGCTTCGAAACCCCAGCCGCTGTCCACACCCATTCCTTCGACACCCACCCCTTACCTTCTACCTTAATATTTGCCTCCACAAATGTTCCTACTATCTCTTCAGTCTCTCCTCCCCCATGCCTTCCGAAGCTTCAGAGTCGGCCAGCGATGATACCGTCGGAGTTATCAATGCCACAGTGCTACTCAAGAACCCTTGCTGTTCCTTTAATATCACATCAAGAGACGGATACAGATAGCCTTCAAAAATTCAGAGCTCCACATCGATGACTTGGTTAACAACCGACAACAAAACCTTTCCATGGCAACCCAACCACTTACTGCACTCCCACTCTATCTGACTGCATCGGTGAACAGCTTCAAAGCAGTTGTTAATCATTATGAATGACAGTTGTCCTGTTCTCTTACTAGTGTCTTTCCTTTGCTTTTTCGGCTACATAGCATGTTACGAACGAATTCTTCAGGCAAATGTTCTGTTTTTCCCCTGAAGTTTTTATCACTTAAACTTTATCGCCATACTGCAGCAGGATGAAGAACAAAACATAATTCAACATTTACTCCCTACAGTCCTCCTTAAAGGGGCAAACATAGCCAAGAGAAATTAAATATACTGACAGCATACGCTTCTTCCGAGAAACATACAGAGCTGCTTATCTCCCTTTCAGTCAAGGTGGAAAAAAAATAACTTTTTCTCCTATTTAGAATCCTTCCTTTCCTCCATCGATCCTTTACTACTTGAAAATCGATGCTCTTTACCATCGTCAATACAGGTCGAGTAAATGAAATACGGCATGATCACCCCGTAGACTTTATCAATTTTCCGACTTCTCTTGTACACAGTCTGGGAAAAGATTCCTGTTACTCCTTGAATTCACGAGACATTGTAAACGGCAACGCCGCTTTTGTTTATGTAGTTAAGTAGTAGTACTATTAGCTGATTGGTGCAGATGTCTCCTTACCAGGTAACATATATTTACTTGCGTGTTTCATAAAAACTAAAATACGTTGATAAAAAAGAAATAAGTGTGAACAATCTGCAACGTGAAAAATAGGTTTATAAGTATTTTTTCTCTGGATTATATAAAACCCTTTAGAGGAGGGAAATTACGTAGAGTCATATCATTGTGCATCACCGTTTGGCTCCTGAGACCAACAAAGGAGACGGAGGTAGAGGGAGAAAGGTTGGAAGGAGGTAGAAGTTGTTCGGAGGGTAGGGACAGTGAATTATCTAATCAAACCATGCATGGCTTCGTTAACGATTTTCCTTATAACTCCAAAATCTTTAGAAGCTACTGTGGAATTTCCACTTCGAAAAGAGATACTGTCGCTACAGTGACTGCAAATAAATATTGATGCAATTACTGCAAAATCGCATTCATTGTCCGCAACTCATTTTTTCAAGACGAGAGAGAGAGAGAGAGAGAGAGAGAGAGAGAGAGAGAGAGAGAGAGAGAGAGAGAGAGAGAGAGAGAGAGAGAGAGATTGCTTGTTTATTTTTTACTGTAAGTAATAGCATATAATTTACAAGCATATAAGGTCCCTCTGCACACAACGATAGAATAAATTAAATGCTTTCTGCTATGCTATTCTTCTACTTCAACCACCTGTGCAGAGGGACTTTGGGTGGATGGATGCCACTTAAACTATTAAGATTGGTTGCAGATGAATGACACTTTTCTCAATTGACAGATTCCAGATCCAAGCTCTTATTATATGAACCTATGAAATCATGGAAGGTCACATTCCACTTTTGGTCTGATAGTTGGCTGCATCACCAAGGATTCCAGCCTTGGATCTGAGACTCAAATATTAGCTTTAATAGCAATTATCCTTCAAATACTTAGTGTTGGTCATTGGTCCCTTATATACACACACACACACACACAAACATTATATATAATATTATATGTGTGTGTGTATATATATAAAATATATATATATATATATATATATATATATATATATATATATATATATATATATATATATATATATATATATAATTTATGTGGATACCGTACTGTTTTTTATGAAATTTGCGTGCAACAATGAAAATATACAAAGCTTACTTTATTATAGGCTGCAATAGAATTTTTGTATATTGTAAACAAAAAAGTTATACACTCTATATCGCAGTAACCTTGCTATAAAGAATATTAACTAAATATAATTTGAAAGGAAAATAGCGTTCATCAGCGGTCAGTGGCTCATAAATTATCATTAAATGTGTGGCATAATAAGATTATATTAACAGTAAAAATAACAGTATTAAAAGTTGTCCGAGTGATCTCAGCGGCTGTCGGTGCAAAAGAAACTCCGTTCTTACCTGACCTCTCTTGGCCCTTCTTGGGTAGACAATAGACATCCTATATTCTTGGCCACAACGAATGAACTAAAAAAATGTTATCCGACAACTGCTACAAACTTTTGTCTAAAAATAGAATTCCTGTCATGATCGCCAATACATTTCATGAAATTTTTATTAATTCAAATATCTCTGTCCATGCATTATCATCTCCAAACTCCTGTGTATCTATCTGTTGGGAATTCAATATTTCCCATCATTTTATTCATCCATGTTCTCACAAAAACAAAATTTTGATTGTTTTCTGATAACGATATACAGAACGGCTGGCAATTCAAGACAGAACTACTTTTCCTCCACTGTTGCATTGAATTACACAAATTTGTCGGAATTTTCAGCGTAGAATAGATGATATTCAAAGGAAAATAGCTGGCTGTAATCAGCCAATCAGAGGCAACCTTACGTCTAGTCATTCATTTGAAGTTCTATGTAAATATTTGAACTCTGATGTAGCTAATTGCGTTCAGAAAAATTTGAACAGGACTGGTCAAGGTTATGGTATTCAATAAATGAGTTTATCCTAATGCAAACCACTGTCAAGAAATTGAATAAGAAAACCCAAGTTTTATTATAAAGTTTGATAGAAGTAACATAATACTTTCTCTCTCTCTCTCTCTCTCTCTCTCTCTCTCTCTCTCTCTCTCTCTCTCTCTCTCTCTCTCTCTCTCTCGTTTTATTTTGTAGAGGAATAGGTTGTGTTTATCAATATGATTTTGTAGAAACTGTATCGATATTTATTTTCAGACGTTGTAGCTTCATTATTTATCGTTTTCAATGGGAAATCAGAACTAGCTTCAAAAGGTTTAGGAGTTAGGAGAAAAAGCTTTAACGAAGCTATACATGCTTCGATAGTTCATCGTCTCTACCCTACAAACAACTCCTCCCTCTTCCCGCGCCCCCAGCCCCGTCCCTCCACCTCTATTTCCTGTGTCAGTCTCAAGAGCCAAACGCAAATATATGATGATATTACGTTACGTAATTTCCCTCTGATATAACGTCTTATATAATCATAAAAAATCACGTATAAAACCATGAATCGCGTAGTTTGTTCGTAAACTTTTTTCTTTATCAAGTGATTTTGTTCCTTTTGAAATAATCAAGTGCATATATACTAACAGGTCAGGAAACGTCTTCACCAACAGTTTCTACTACATAAACAAAAGCAGCGTTGCCATTTAGCGTGTCTAGAGAACGCAGGGGGTAAAAGGAATCTTTTCCCCGACTGTACGAAAATTTTTTCCATTTTTCTTACTGACAATCTGCAACTCACGATGGCTTTCCGCTGTATTTCTTTCTTGCCAGCTAAGGACACCCTAGGATTTAGAGAGGCTTGAACCTCATCTGTTCAATTTCATTTCTTTCACGGCCATCGTCATCATTTAACCATCATTAGGATGACTCACGGACAGCTCTATGAGCAACCACCTCTTGTTGGCGTACAGCCAGATTAATCTTAAACAACAACAACAGTATGGTCTCAACGATTTTCGTTGAGATCATGCAATGATGAACTGTAACGAAGCGTTAACGCCCAAGCTTTATATTTCCTGTGTTTTTTATACGCAATTGTATATTTAATTCTGATGAATCGTTATTGCTATTTTTATACTATCTTCATTAATGTCACTGTTACTTTATTACTTGCTTCAGTTACCTGATATTCCATTTTCTAAGGAATATTTTCTACTTTTATAATCACATATTGTGTTTTCTTAAGCTGTAGAGTTATTTTTATTATCATTACAGTGACCTGATCATGTTACTTTTTGGTGACCAATGGATGTCACTTGTTCTTTTGCTGTATATTGATAGACCAGTTGAATAGAAGTCTGGCGTTGCAAACAGAGAGAAGGGAAATGAAATTGTAGGGTTCCAATGACTTTAACTACCCAGCCACAAAAAAATATGAATAAGCTGATATGGACTTTTCAGTAAACAATCCTGTGAAATCCAGGTTTGTAACAGATGGCATTAAATGATAATTTGTCAGTTATGCACATAGAATTTTTGTACTTCCAAATACTAAGCCACGAATAACCAATTCATATGGAATTCAGTTACTATTAAGGATAACTTTCAATTTTAGGCCCAAAAACTTGAATTGAACTTGAATATATACAGCAATTAAGATACCAACCTTTTGTGTCATAATGGCTGAGTGGTTATGATTACTGTCACCGGACTCAAACCTCATAGATTCGAAAACGGATTAGGGTAAGACGATTTATCACATGAGATGCTCTTTGAATGTAATGTAAATTTAAGTTGATATTGGTGGATTAGTTGTAGCCTAATATTTGAAAGTATAAAAATACCATGCACAAAATTAACAACACATTCATGTATTTCCACGTTTCAAACCTACTGTTTAAGAATCATGGTGGAGATGGACTGATTTAGATTCTACAGTAAGTACAGAATCGAATTTGAAAGAGATGCGTAGGGCAGAGGCAATATCTTAATAGTTCTGAGGCAACAGTTACTGTCACCCTAAAAGATATAGCCAGGGTTGTATAAGCCATTATATACAATTTGACTGTTAGTTATTCCCAAGGCAAAGTGGATTCGATATCGGTGAGATATTTGAGGTTTACTATTGAAAGTGTAAAAGTATCATGTGTAAAATGACAAACTGTCATACACAGACTTTACAAACCGAGTGCGCGGCTGTTGTGGATGAGGTGCGTTGATTTTTGTCTTAATTAAAACGATGGCATTACAAGGATTATGAGTGGATATGACCATGAGGTATTATTATACAATAATTTTATATTTTATCTTAATCATTGTCAGTTCATGGAAATTGTCACACTAAAATTCAAATTCAAAAATAGGAGAGAGAGAGAGAGAGAGAGAGAGAGAGAGAGAGAGAGAGAGAGAGAGAGAGAGAGAGAGAGAGAGAGAGAGAGAGAGAATGAAAAAGTCCTTGGTATGAAAAAGAATTTGATTACTTATTTCAAAATGAATGAGATTTTTTCTGTGATCTGAATATGAGGAGATTAAAAAGAAATATAAAGATGGAAATCCGATCACAGCGAAGAATAGAGCACAAATTTTAAGGTACTTTTGAATGGCTACCTTGAAAATTAATTTAATATGCTAAAAGAGTTTAGAGATTTTATTGAAAATTGAATAGTAGTCAAACTGACTATGAAAACGAAATAGTTAGTGTGATATGTTAGAGAAGAAAAAAAGGATAATGACATGATGACTGGCCATCGGAAATAGTATATTATTGGTTTACTTTTAATAATAATTCATATAGCATACAAATGGCATTCATTTTATATATATATATATATATATATATATATATATATATATATATATATATATATATATATATATATATATATATATATATATATATATATATATATATATATATATATATATATATATATATATACATATATATATATATATATATATATATATATATATATATATATATACATACATACATATATATATATAAATATATATATATATATATATATATATATATATATATATATATATATATATATATATATATATATATATATATATATATATATATATATATATATATATATATATATATATATATATACATATATATATATATATATATATATATATATATATATATATATATATATATATATATTTACAATATACATATGCATCGGTATGTGATGAAGAAAACTGTATGTCTTCAAAATTGTACTTTATAAATTGAGGAATCTGGAATCTAAACCATCCCTTCTTATTGTAGCCTAACATGAGCAGAAAATATTTTCATGATGTTGCCTCGTAGCATGTATATCCTCCTATAGTTTTGATATATTTACTCTTCTATTTATCACGTATTACATGTAATAATAATAATTGTTGAAGTATCATATGTAGTGTAATATCAGATCTCAAAAGAGTTAGTGATTTAGATAACTTAACAACAGAATTTAGAATTAATAATATCTTTCTTGATAAAAGCGTGGTAACAGGAGAGAGGGATTTGAGTTTTAGACCAGTTGTGTCATCTGTCATCAGTTCAGGTAAGAAAGCGTGTTGTGTTGGGTTACACAATGACAGGTCAAGATAACAATTGCTGATCTGTTCTGGAAACCAACTCGGGTTTTTCGCTTTGTTTTAATTCACGTGTTGACAGGTTGGGAATAGCAACCGAGTTGTGTTAAGATTTCCGTAAAAGCTTTGTTCCATATGAGAAGCAGATGTGTACCTTTTGAGAAATATGAACAAGTGTTGCATGGAAACTCATGGCAGTTGTGTCATGTTTAATATTATGTGGATCTGATCACGTATGTCCTTTTGAGAGTATACATACCTTGATTGATTACGTCACTTTCCTTCTTTTAGAACTTGTATCTTGTTCCCAAAATGCCTTAATGAAGTCACTTGAGTGTTTCACGTGCTACTGGAATCCTTAGATTTATTCATTCTTATTTGAGAGGACGATCAGTTTGGTTCTCTCTCTCTCTCTCTCTCTCTCTCTCTCTCTCTCTCTCTCTCTCTCTCTCTCTCTCTCTCTCTTTCTTTAAAAGTGGGTAATTTTAACGTAATATATTTGCGGTCACTGGTATTAAATATAGCTTTTGAGATCTGAGTTTAGTAAAATTGTTTAATTGTAACGGCACCAGACAAAAAAAGTGTGCTTTGTGAATCAAAGCAGCTGCAGGGGATTTTACAAAGGTTTTCACAAGTTTGTGTAAGGTAAAGTGAATTTTACTTATTTTGACCATGGTATAATGAGGTATATTGAGACAATTTTTGCCTTAGTAAAATTATTATTGATAAATCTTTCGTGTATTTTTGTGTGTTTTTGTGTTTGCAATCTCTTGATTTTTCACATTTCTTGTGTTGGTGATTTAACATTTATTTACTTAGTATTTTAAATATTTCTTGATAATTTAGCATTGCATATTGTATTTAATTTTCATTTATTAAGATTTTGTTTTCAAATCTTGAGTAATTATTGATAGTTTAAATTTTGCTTAATTTAATTTCTTGGTAAATTAAATTTTTGTGACTTAGTTTTGTTTAATAATTTAACTCAAGAATTAATTAAATTTTGTGTTGTTTTCAAGTAATAGTAAATTTTTCAGATTGTGAATTCTAATTATAAATTTTGAGTTTAACAATAAATTTTCTTATTTAAAATTCCTAAAAACAGTGTTTCATTTATTGACCACCAGTGAATAGGATCAACTGTGTGTGCATAAGGCAAAGTGATTAAACATGTTTTGTTCCTTTAGTTTTGCTGAAGTGAATTAAGACCGGGGAAACAGTTAAAGTTGTTTGATGAAGTGATGTCCTTTTACTCTAGTATATTTCTTGTTTAATTGTTGATACCGCACACTAGTCTTAGTTTGATTTTTTTCAGTGATTAATGAGTTTTTTAAGGGATCATTGTTACCTTTAGAGTACTCAGTCGTAATTCTTATTGCTATGAGAGTTCAGGTATCTGGGTGAAGTGAGGTAAATTTTCGAAATCTGTGATTAGTTGCGTAATAACCAGGTACTTGGTATACATCGTGACTATATATATATATATATATATATATATATATATATATATGTGTGTGTGTGTGTGTGTGTGTGTGTGTGTGTGTGTGTATGTGTGTGTGTGTATGTGTGTGTGTGTGTATGTGTGTGTGTGCAGATATGTGTGTGCGTGTGTGTGTCTGTGTATGTGTTCGTGTATTTGAAATTTAAGTTTTTTTAGTGGCTTTCAATATTTTAGAATGTGACTGCCAGTCCTTTGGCTTTCTCCCCAGCAGCAGCCCCCTAATTGTTCGGTATCCAATACCCTACTAAGGTTAACGGAAGCAGTCAAGAATGTGTCTTTTTAGTCACCTGTGGCAAACTGGTCAGTGCCCACTGCAACCTTTGGTGAAAGTATTCTGGTTTCTGGCCTGAGTTAATCCCAAGCCCAAAATTTTGAATAGTCATTACTTTTAATTGTGTTCCTCAGTTTTGTAAAAAAAAAAAAAAAAAAAAAAAAAAACTCAGCATTATAGTGCAATTTTGAAATAAGAAAAAAACGAAATCGTATAATTAGACCTACTTTTTTCTAAATTAGTTCCTGGCTGAGGAAAAAAAGTATTTAGCACAAGCTCGCAAAACATCAGAATGTGAAAACATGAAAACATTATATATATAATCCTATACGTGTGTGCATACCATGATATGGAGTTTTCATAGTAAAATCACTTAAAAAACCTGGAACAAGGAAAATCTGCCATGAGTGCTACTATGTTGCCATAAAAGTAACACTAATAACATGAATTTAATGAGGTTCTGTCTGGGTGCACGAAGAGCAATTGACGCGGTAGTAGCTGGTCACAGAAGGTTTAGACATTAATTCAGCAATTAAAGCATGCCTAACGGCCCATTTCTTTCTAAGGATGTTCTCATTCTGGAGTAATGGGTTCTAAGGGCAAAACGAGTTAGTTTTAATATACTTTCGCAGCTCTCATTGGACAAAATTACATGTAATCTTACGCACGATTCTGTTCTCAACATGCACCCTTGCATAATGATTAAATTAAACCCATGGCATTAAACCGTTGGCAAATATTATGACTGCTAACAATGATAATACTATAATACATATTCTACAGATTATTAAGAACTGTTGCAAAATGTGTGCAACATTAAACGTCATACAAAAAATGTGCAACAATACACATCATGCAATAAAACAGATGCAAAGTTAGCTAATATATATGGTTAACTTACTGTAAAATACTTGTTTTTTGTTTTTGCAGGAGAATCAATCAAAGGCCAGATAATCTAATCTATCTACTATTCTTTTTTATAAATTAATCTTAATTCTTTTAGTATTCTTTGTTTTCCTTAGTACGATCTACATTCCCGACAGGAAAGCTGTGCAAGTAAAACTCGATGAAATTCTTTTGGAACATGAAAGTCATCACTGCAGCTTCAGTTCTCAGAGGATTATCTTTCAGGCCAACATGATTCCAATTTCTCTGAACACGTGGAAACAGACGGGAAAGGAAAAATCAGTATAAAAGAGTATGTTTTCTGGCCCATGAACTTCTTCGTGTATTGAAAGTTCCTTTGACAATAAAATCTCCATTCTTGCATAGTTATCGGCGCCAATGACCCTGGTAGCTTATTCCAGATAACACATTGCCAATAACTCAATCACTAATCCATGGGCAGTCAATCCTAAAACCAAATTGGACGTGGTGAAGATATGTCTTAAGATGAATGTGAATAACGTAAAATTAAAAGTTAAACGCATTTAAACAGAAATATAATTAACGAATGGCCAAAAAGTGGTAGAAAAGTTTACACAATTTTTATCAGAATATTTTGAGATCTATATTGTCTTTATATCGATTTTTTCATCAATTTTTCCGAAGGCCAAGTATGCCACATACAACTTTCCCTTTTCAAACTTCTCGTATAATTCGTTTGTAAGCAAAACTTTGTCCAGTCAGGAAATTCAAATGACTGCCTTTTATATCCAGTTATGGATCTTGTATGAAAACAAATGATAATAAACCCTCTTGTAAGAGGGGATCCCAAAATTATATTTCATTTTAATTTGCATCATAATACCGTAGTTCACATTAGTTACGCAATATAGCACAATACTTTCTCTCTCTCTCTCTCTCTCTCTCTCTCTCTCTCTCTCTCTCTCTCTCTCTCTCTCTCTCTCGGGAGCAATGAATTTTGCTGCAGTATTCTTTTGTCCTAATTCACAGATCCCATCTGAGTATAAATTACTGAATTCATTAAATGCTTTCATACCATCATACCATTCTAGAAAGGTTATTTTTTTAGACTCCATTCAGGCTTAAGCAGAGAAAAGTTGGCATGATGGAGAGGTACATTGCTTCCTTTATCATTTAAAAATAATTTCAAATTTTGTTTTACCTTGAATCTAGGCTTTTCTTTCGCTTTCGTGAAAGTTACGTTAATTGTTTAGTGACATCTCAGTTTTCTGCTCTGCTGTTTAATATCATTTTTATCATAACTCAGCTCCATAGATATATATTAATATATATATATATATATATATATATATATATATATATAGAGAGAGAGAGAGAGAGAGAGAGAGAGAGAGAGAGAGAGAGAGAGAGAGAGAGAGAGAGAGAGAGAGATAAATTTATATATACATATATGTATATTTATATACATATACCGTAGCCTGAAGAATTCGGGCAGTGCCGAGCTTTGATAGCAATGATAACAAGCAGCAAAAAACTGAAATGTCATCAATTTCCTGAAAAAGGCAGAAAAGTCAAATCTGAAGCTGAACAATACTTGAAATCCTTTTTAAACGACAAGGAAAGAAATGTTCCTCTCGTCATGTTAACTGTTCTCTGTTCATACTTGAATAGACTCTGAGAAGGAAATCACCTTTATTTATAAAATGGTTATATATAGACGTGGAAAAACTGCAGGAACTATAAAATCAAATTAAATTGTAAAATCTATAATAACTAACTAGATAAAAAGAATATAAAAAAACACCCATGATTCTAACACTTCAAAATACACGAAGGTGCTAAGTGAATCGTATAATAAGAAATATAAATGACAGTAAAACATTAAACAAAAAGGAAATAACTGAATATTAATGTTGGCATAAAAGCAACGATTCAATAAAAGGAAATTACAAGCTGAACATAAATTATCAGAGAAAGTTATCGAGCGAGTGAACTAAAAATAAAAAGAAAATAATATATACAGAATAAAGTAAAAATAGTATTATGAAGAACTTACTTTCTTATCTGACATTAAAAGTTATGACCTATGACTAAAACTGAAAGAGGTTGTGGAATCGCTCTAAATCTATGCTCTGTACTGGAACTGACGCATTTTGACTACTGAGGAAGGGTGAGTGCTGTTTACATGGAGGGACTCTGAAAACGGGGCCGGGGGGCGCCGGCAAATGTTGGTTTCATGTTTCACTAAGGATTTTAAAATCACTTTGTTTATATGATAGTCACATATTTTGCTTAGAGTCTAATGACATCATTTTCTTTTCTGCTCGAATATAAACGTGTGCGAAGGCTGACATCCATATATGTGTGTATGTATATATATATATATATATATATATATATATATATATATATATATATATATATATATATATATATATATATATATATATATATATATATATATATATATATATATATATATATATATATATATATATATATATATATGTGTGTTTGTGCGTGTCTGTGTATGTATACGTATATAAACAAAATACAAGCTTTTTCAACTTATTTATGCAGTGCATTATGATGGGCAAAAAATACTTTCGTATGATAATAACAAAGAAACACGTAAGAGACACAACTTCCTTGTTGTGCCATTTAGTAATAACTTATTTAAGATTTCCCCTGCAAATACCAAAGGATATATATATTGAATCTAGTATTTCATGTAATAATTTTTGTATCACTCAAACCCATGTCATCAATTTGGTTTATTTCAGTTTCGTTGCAAAGCGATATAATAAAATCTAGTTTTACCAGAAAGTTTTCTTAAGCGTAAATATGTAAAATGCAGAATTTCTTATGAAGTTTAGTTAGCCTGCCCGTATGTCTATCACTTTTCAAGTAAGAAACAACGCAGGTGTGCGCCCAACTGCGTACAAAAAACAAGACTTGTTAAAAGGCGGCTGTATTTTATTATTTCTTTAAAGCTGTCTGTATTTTAATGTTGTCTGTCACCGCCGCACATGCAATGTAAATTACTGCTACCATGTATCAAACCGTTCACTAGAAAATTTGCAGATCACATTAATTACAACAGCAACACCTAAAAACGGGAAGCATACACAAATATTAGAAAATTCACATTTGTATTGTATATTAAATGTTTTCAGAGCAGTAATTTCAGAATCTGAAAAACATGTTGAATTAAATTTTGCTTTTTAATTGTTTTTCACTATGTTCTCCTGACATCGTTATTCTATACTTAGCCTGGGACCATTGCAGTTGGCATTATTTTTTATGGTATTAAAATCATATTTCCATACCTAATATGCCTGCTTTATGAAAAAATTGATAGGAAACTGTTAATCATTTCAGAGATCAACTTGAATATTTTTCTGTCCGTATGGTAACTTTTGCAGCAGAGCAAAGCGTTAGAAGCACATATGCATGACTGGCTTCTCAGGGAAATCAAGATTAATTCTTTCTGTTCTAGTATAGCTAGTTTGGTTTTCCACCTTCATCATCATTCGAAGATATTCAAAGGATTGCCTAACTAAAAAAAAATTTTACCAATGTTATAACACTGCAGTATGGTCAAATCATTTACCATAACAACAAGGCCACTTTAGTAGACATATAAATATGTCTTGGGCACTGAACTTACCAGTGTTTGAATAATGACTATTAATGGATTAAGGAAAGCTACTACATGCCTCAGTTTCCCTCCCGTCTCGCGACATTACCAAAGAACCGTATAGTAGAAGAGCCATCTAGTGGCACTGAAGTAAAGCCACATCAGTCAGAGCTCAAGCAGGAGGTCCTAAATAGACAAAATTATGAGGAACTACAAAATAAAGGATAACCTAGGGATGAGGTTTAATGTCATCAACTTTGAAAATGAGACAGGAGAATGTGACACCCATACGTGGCCATGTCATATGAAGATTAGCGCTACTAGGGTTCACTCCTGCCTAATCGGAGCTGACTTGGAGATGGGTTTTGAATTTCGAGCACGAGTACAACAAGAGATGAAGTAAAGTGGTAATTCCTGTTTCAAAAAAACAATAATTCACCAAGTAGATTTTATTGCCATTCCAACTCTCAAACATGGGAATAACAGAGACTGATGCCACCAAACGACCTGAAGCCAAGCGTTAGCTGATTATTCCCAACCTCGTGAGCTACTTCCCTCTTGGGTTGCTGGCCTGGATAGCAAGTGCCTTTTATTTTGAATGATTGTTACCTAAAGATTGTTTAACTTCCGTGTGTCCTTTCAATTACGGAAGCATTCTCCACATAAAAATAAATAATTCAAGTTGAAAATTTTGCATACTTGGAAAAACAAGAAAGGTGTAGAATTCTTCCATGTAGTTTCGACAGTTGTTATATTTTCCAAGAACTATCATCCATAAGAATCATTATGGATCTATAACCTATCAATACGATGCCTAAAAAAGTCTCACGAACAAAAAAACTTGTGTTTGTGTGTGTGCCTTTTTGTTTCTTCTTCCTAGTCAATTGTGAAATGGCCTCCCCACTCAAACACGAGAGCCTGCAAAGTCGAAGGAGCGGAGGGAAAAAGGGAGACGTTTCGATAAATCTCAGTTGTGGAAGTCCCATCGCCAGAGATTCCCCAAAAGTCCTCCATGTCGATAAAAAGTGATGTTCGTCGTCTTCTGGGTTGCTTTCATTTATCTTCGAGCGACGCTTCTCCTCGTCTGCTATTGATATTCCCTTTGGTTTAAAGGTTCTCCTGAACGTTTATCAGCCCTCATACCTCCCCCCCATCCCTCCCCTCTCTCTCTCTCTCTCTCTCTCTCTCTCTCTCTCTCTCTCTCTCTCTCTGTCTTAAAGCTGTGTTTACCAGAAATCCAGGCTAAGGTTCGACATTCTTTCGTACTAGATACTAAGAGCTACTTTGTAATTGTGTACTTTTTTTTTTGCACTTGGAATGTCCGTTACTGTCCACGGCCTCTAGTTCCTGATTGTCTGGGTTGTCTTCTAACTGGCGCCAAGGAAGCGATGGGTCTTATGTAAGAAGTCTTTCGTCATCAATGGTCTTTTAACGCGTATTTCTAAAGGTTCTTTTTTTTTAATACAGCAATAAATATAATTATATCATCCAGAAGACAAAAATCCAATATTATAAGATTAATGCTCCTTTCTAGTAGATATATATATATATATATATATATATATATATATATATATATATATATATATATATATATATATATATATATATATATATATATATATATATATATATATATATATATATATATATATAAACTACATTCATTTTATTATAGATATATATATATATATATATATATATATATATATATATATATATATATATATATATATATATATATGTGTGTGTGTGTGTGTGTGTGTGTGATTATTTGTATAGCCACACGTACATCTTAACATGTCGATCTCTTCACACGGCTATGATGAAAAGTCTATCATGAGTCATAATATAAGACCATATATAAAAGAAAAAACATTTCATATGCCCAAGTTTTTCTACTTTTCACTATGCATCATTTTCGATACACTTTCAATCCTTTGCCATCCTCCCGTACCCTCCCCCATCCTCCATCCTATCTTACCCAAGTCTATTCCCTCTCTTAGAAGTAAATCTTAACCATCAGTTGTGATCTATTTCAGTGAATCCTTCTTAAGTTACTCTCATAATTTTTTTTTTTTTTTTGGGCAAAGAAATTATCCAAAATGGGAAGACTAAAAGGCTGGATGTTTAGTGCTTCGAACAAGAACAAAACTGTAATTCGAAAAGAACCTGTGCATTGTTACAACTGAGTTTTATTGTGATTTTCTTTACTAGATGTACATGATAAAGATTTCATAAAACTTCTACATACATACGTCGGCCTAGCGATAACAACTCATAACACGTAATTTATCTATTTTTTTCTTACCCGTTTTCCTTCGAAACAGGGAGTAATGAATATTATATATATATATATATATATATATATATATATATATATATATATATATATATATATATATATATATATATATTCTGACTCACGTCGGGATCGAACCCAGGTCTCTCAGGTGGAAAGCAAGGGCGTTACCCACTGGGCCATACAAGTCTAAAAGAAGTCGGAACCTGAGAGCAACTGCACCCAAGGAATTACCTGGGCAAGCTAACTGCTTGCATACCAGCGAGTTTTCCCAACTTCCCGACTCAGCAATGACCCAATGGACAACATTTCATTCGAATTATCCCTTCTGAGTGAATAAGATAGAAATCATCAACACACAATCACGTGTGGAACAGAAATAAATTTCTGACTCACGTCGGGATCGAACCCAGGTCTCTCAGGTGGAAAGCAAGGGCGTTACCCACTGGGCCATACAAGTCTAAAAGAAGTCGGAACCTGAGAGCAACTGCACCCAAGGAATTACCTGGGCAAGCTAACTGCTTGCATACCAGCGAGTTTTCCCAACTTCCCGACTCAGCAATGACCCAATGGACAACATTTCATTCGAATTATCCCTTCTGAGTGAATAAGATAGAAATCATCAACACACAATCACGTGTGGAACAGAAATAAATTTCTGACTCACGTCGGGATCGAACCCAGGTCTCTCAGGTGGAAAGCAAGGGCGTTACCCACTGGGCCATACAAGTCTAAAAGAAGTCGGAACCTGAGAGCAACTGCACCCAAGGAATTACCTGGGCAAGCTAACTGCTTGCATACCAGCGAGTTTTCCCCAACTTCCCGACTCAGCAATGACCCAATGGACAACATTTCATTCGAATTATCCCTTCTGAGTGAATAAGATAGAAATCATCAACACACAATCACGTGTGGAACAGAAATAAATTTCTGACTCACGTCGGGATCGAACCCAGGTCTCTCAGGTGGAAAGCAAGGGCGTTACCCACTGGGCCATACAAGTCTAAAAAAGTCGGAACCTGAGAGCAACTGCACCCAAGGAATTACCTGGGCAAGCTAACTGCTTGCATACCAGCAGTTTTCCCAACTTCCCCGACTCAGCAATGACCCAATGGACAACATTTCATTCGAATTATCCCTTCTGAGTGAATAAGATAGAAATCATCAACACACAATCACGTGTGGAACAGAAATAAATTTCTGACTCACGTCGGGATCGACCCAGGTCTCTCAGGTGGAAAGCAAGGGCGTTACCCACTGGGCCATACAAGTCTAAAAAGTCGGAACCTGAAGCAACTGCACCCAAGGAATTACCTGGGCAAGCTAACAACTTGCATACCAGCGAAGTTTTCCCAACTTCCCGACTCAGCAATGACCCAATGGACAACATTTCATTCGAATTATCCCTTCTGAGTGAATAAGATGAAATCATCAACACACAATCACGTGTGTAACAGAAATAAATTTCTGACTCACGTCAGGATCGAACCCAGGTCTCTCAGGTGGAAAGCAAGGGCGTTACCCACTGGGCCATACAAGTCTAAAGAAGTCGGAACCCGAGCAACTGCACCCGGAATTACCTGGGCAAAGCTAACTGCTTGCATACCAGCGAGTTTTCCCCAACTTCCCGACTCAGCAATGACCCAATGGACGTGATTGTGTGTTGATGATTTCTATCTTCGAATGAAATGTTGTCCATTGGGTCATTGCTGAGTCGGGAAGTTGGGGAAAACTCGCTGGTATGCAAGCAGTTAGCTTGCCCAGGTAATTCCTTGGGTGCAGTTGCTCTCAGGTTCCGACTTCTTTTAGACTTGTATGGCCCAGTGGGTAACGCCCTTGCTTTCCACCTGAGAGACCTGGGTTCGATCCCGACGTGAGTCAGAAATTTATTTCTGTTCCACACGTGATTGTGTGTTGATGATTTCTATCTTATTCACTCAGAAGGGATAATTCGAATGAAATGTTGTCCATTGGGTCATTGCTGAGTCGGGAAGTTGGGGAAAATCGCTGGTATGCAAGCAGTTAGCTTGCCCAGGTAATTCCTGGGTGCAGTTGCTCTCAGGTTCCGACTTCTTTTAGACTTGTATGGCCCAGTGGGTAACGCCCTTGCTTTCCACCTGAGAGACCTGGGTTCGATCCCGACGTGAGTCAGAAATTTATTTCTGTTCCACACGTGATTGTGTGTTGATGATTTCTATCTTATTCACTCAGAAGGGATAATTGAATGAAATGTTGTCCATTGGGTCATTGCTGAGTCGGGAAGTTGGGGAAAACTCGCTGGTATGCAAGCAGTTAGCTTGCCCAGGTAATTCCTTTGGTGCAGTTGCTCAGGTTCCGGACTTCTTTTTAGACTTGTATGGCCCAGTGGGTAACGCCCTTGCTTTCCACCTGAGAGACCTGGTTCGATCCCGACGTGAGTCAGAAATTTATTTCTGTTCCACACGTGATTGTGTGTTGATGATTTATATATATATATATATATATATATATATATATATATATATATATATATATATATATATACACATACATATATATATAGGTAAATACATAGATACAGATATGTACATATACATGTATAGTACATATACAGTATATATATATATATATATATATATATATATATATATATATATATATATAATTATATATGTGTGTATGCATATATCTCAACCAATCTTAGCAAGAATGGAATCTAACACTTCTATCTAGTGGGCTTCTAAGAAGAATAACAGTCCATTTCAACCCCTGTTTTCCAATACATCTTTCCTTGATCCATCCAGTCCTCGTCCTTCCTCCTCATACTTACAACGAATACAGTCTTTCCTTCAACTCGTTATACTCCATTCTTTCCACGTGATCGAACATTCTTAGAAAGCGTGGCCCATTCATTCACATTTTTGCCACTTCTATATATATCTCAGAAATTACTAAACCTATCAGTTCTTGCAGCACCTATAATATGCAAACGTTTCACCCCTCCGTCTTCAAACATATTATTTACTTTTTTTTTAGTATCCACACTTCACTTCCATTATGGAGAGTTGCCTCGCCAATCCCTTCATGTAATTCTCCCTCTGTTTCCATTGACGGAATCTCCAGGTCCCTTCCCGGAATACTTCACCTCTTCTTTCGCCTTACTGTCATCTGTTATATTAACTGCCAAACGCTTTATGAATGAACTGCTTCCATTCTTCTACCATCCAGAATAACATTCATAAAGTCCTTTCTCTTAAGTTCCATTTTCCCCTTCAGTCATACAGCAAATATCGGTCATTTCCTACACTTTTTATAACCCCTTTTCTTCTCCCACAATTTTGCACTTACGTCTCGTGTCCTTCCTCTAACTTCTCACTCCATTCCATATATAGAATATTAGTCACTATTGGTTCTCTCTCTCTCTCTCTCTCTCTCTCTCTCTCTCTGTTACATTGCTTTCCCGTAGCAGGCTTGCTATCCAAATACCGCCTCCCCCCTTTTTTTTTTTTTACAAGCTCGTATTCCCAACTTTAACCTACGCGAAATAAAATTTTAGAGGAATTGAATCAACTTGGTTAAACTGAACGAAATGATAATTTAAGTTTCTAGTCTGTCTAGACCGTCACACCTCCAACCATAAAAGTTTGTAAGATCATTCATTTCACAAGGCGTTTTGATGACTTTTGCTTCTTTTTGCCTTGAGAGTTCCTGAATACCCGGAAGTTCAAAGTGAAAGCTCCGGGGTCCAGTTAAATAGAAAGAAAATATTCTACATTTGTTAACCTTGGAAAATTTTGTACATATATATACACACATATTTTTATCTACACATATCCATACCTATATGCATGCATACATACATACATATATGTGTGTGTGTGTGTATATTCGTCCATCAAATTCTGATTTTTTTTTTTTTTTTACTTTTAACTTCAAGAAGCCTTTACATCGAGCCTACGCCTTCTTCATTTAATGTGTACTCTTGATTAATGATTATTCACATGCATTTAATAGCATTCATTTCTCAGTCCAATTACTCGCATGCCAACGCTTGTTTGTGCTTTCATAGTAGCATAATAGGAACTACTTATGTAGATGACCCATGATTATTTTTCTTGATTCTGTGTACCTATATGCGCTGTTTACTTGGTACCCTGCTGCACTTGATCGACAGTTTTCTTGAAGACTAAAATTTTGTAATTAGTTTCTTCTGTAGGTTTGTAACTTTTGTTCCGCATAACATTCATCATAAAATATCATTTAAATTTCCAGTTTAATAAAAAGAAATCCTTTAAGGACCATTCTCATCTCTGTCACTACGCCTTAAGTAATATATTATAAACGCATTTAACTGAACAGTTATTAGGAATAGTATTATTTCTACTGCACCAGACAATATTATGAAGGTCATACTTATTAACTGAAAATCCAGGTGTATAAAAAAAAAGTATTACGAGGAGCTATTAAAACGCTTCGAAAAAAACGCGTGAAAACTCGAGTGCCAACCATATTTCTGCCTCTCGCGTCATTCCTGAAGTATGTTCTAAGTTTTCCTTCGAGAAATTTACTTAGTTGTTATGGAAAGTTTTCCCTCCATAACCAATATTGGGAAAAGAGTGAGGAAGAGGTAGACAGACAGACAGACAGACAGACAGACAGACAGACAGACAGACAGAGGATTTGAAAAGTGAAATCACTGAACGAATAAGAATGAAGTATTAGACTCATAAAAATTTCAATAGTATTGTCAAGTGACAACCCTTTCTGTGATAATTAAGTGATTAGTGGAAATATGATGAACGTTTTTATGGTTGAACATCTCAGTTTGATGTGATGGGTTTTGTTTAATTAATGAATTTTTGAGAATCTCCTTTAAGTGATCGATTTTTCTGTGTTAAAGTGTTTTATTTTCATAATGCTATACTGCAGCTTGGTTGTGAGATTAGGTGTACTGTGTACATGAATGAAGGAATGTTCTAAGTCAGCGTGTACTAAGCAACATGCCCTTAATCAGAATCCTAACCTTGCTTTGGATGTGGTTTGGCTTTCGCAAACTTCTATTTTTGAAAGGAATTTTTATCAAATAAATATATTAGTTTTATTTGAATATGGGTTAGGTTTTATGTCACTGAAAGTGGTTTTGTTAAAGCTTAATCCTGAATAAGGTTAATGAACACACACACACACACATCCATAACCCTCTTTTAGTATTTATTTAGTCACAGTATTTTCTTGCACAAACATTTGCGGAATGGTGCAAGTTTAGAAATATAATCGTTCCGAGATTTTTCAAAAATATTAATTTTTTTTTGTGTTTGGCATAAGTTTAAAGGATGTTTAATCTTTTGAATTATATTTCTAGTAATGTGGTTCAATTATTTGGTAGGAGGTTAAAAGGTTTGACGATAATTATGAAAGTGAAATAATATGTGGTAGTAATAATATCGTTTAAATAAAATACTGAAAGAAGATTTATGCAGTAGTAATTTAATAATAACGGAACAGTATTAAAAAAAAAGTCTTTATTTTGGTGTACAAGTGAAAGGGGGAAAAATAAAATGAACCCTCGGTTTTGGAGAAAATAAATAATGAACCCAGTTTAAGATACAAACACAAACACACGCACACACACGCATATATATATATATATATATATATATATATATATATATATATATATATATATATATATATATATATATATATATATTTATATATATATATATATATATATATATATATATATATATATAAAACCACTTTTTCCCTTTCGGTGATGGTTGGTTGGTTCAAGATTAAGCTGGCTGTAAGCTTGCCCTTGAATAGGATAAACCATTCCAAGGGCTTGGCTCTTAGCCCCATTCACACTCTCTGACCCACAGTTGATGCCAACATCATTTCACAGCTGGGTCGACTGGTGGGCGGCAGATCTTAGCTAAACCACAGAGCATGGGAGCTTCATCCCAGTTCTCTACCATTAAGCTGTGGCACTTTGTCACCCACACAGGCACATACTATATATACATTTATATATATATATATATATATATATATATATATATATATGTGTGTGTGTGTGTGTGTGTATATACATACTGTATACACATATATATGGATATATATGTATACATACATATATATATATATATATATATATATATATATATATATATATATATATATATATATATATATATATATATATATATATATATATATATATATATATATATATATATATATATATGTGTGTGTGTGTGTGTGTGTGAAAAAAAAAGAGAGAGAGAGAGAGAGAGAGAGAGAGAGAGAGAGAGAGAGAGAGAGAGAGAGAGAGAGAGAGAGAGAGAGAGAGGTTTTCAACTGAAATATATGGCTATACACAACTGGAATATTTGATTTTCGTTTTCACTCCATGTTAATAAAAAGAGACATTAGCTGAGCAGAGTTGATAAGAAAACCTTTTAGCTGCATTCCTGGCTTTATCCACGTTGAGGAAAAATAAAAAGCTGAAAACGAAACTGAGGAAAGAAATGACGACGGAGAACAAATATTCATAAATCTCCCGTGGTAATAATTGACCTGTCGCTTCAAGGACGAAATATGGCCTGAGCGGAGAGCCTCTCAGAGATCATTGTCAATAGCTGGAGAGCTCTCCTGTTTATCAGAATGAGATGTTAAGTCGAAAATGTCAGAATGGTATTTAGTAGAACACATACCTATGGCACGCTCGCGTGTTGACAATCCGTGTTTGGCTTTTAAATAGGTCACTGCATAGGCTATGGGGCAATGTACCTCTGTAAACTGGTCTTGTTTGCTTCTTCACGTTTCTCGCAGTATTCTGTGAGATGGCTCTGCTGTGAGGCAAAGTGGGCGGAGGACCGGGTTACATGAGGGCAACCGATACTCAGTGTTCCCCATAGCAAGCGATCTTTTATCTTTGTTTGATGCATACCTTCATGAATTTTACATTTTGTCTAAACTATAAATCAACCTTTATATGAAGTAATACTGAAACAGATAATCTGTAAGAAGTCATATATATATATATATATATATATATATATATATATATATATATATATATATATATATATATATATATATATAATATATATATATATATATATATATATATATATATATATATATATATATATATATATATATATATATATATATATATATATATATATATATATATATATATATATATATATAATATATATATATATATATATATATATATATATAATTTATATATATATATGTATGTATGTAAATACATATATATATATATATATATATATATATATATATATATATATATATATATATATATATATAATATGAACATCAGTTTAAAAACAATTTTGAAAATTCTTACACTTAACTACAGATTGTGTACTGAAATATTAAATGACATAATGAAGAAAATGGTACAGTATATTTTATAATAAAGTAGCTTTTATATTTTAACATACAATAGTGATTCGTAATAAGTCCTGCTCATTAATTTTTGCTGTTAAATTATGAAAAGCACCCAGTATTGTCTGGTTTTTGGAACTGACGGTAAATATTCGCAGCCGGTGCATTTAAATTGTAGCCTGTGATTGGCGGTGAGAAGCATGAACTTCCTCCAATCACGATAAGTTTCAGTGATATCGGTTGTGGAATTTGCCATAAGCTAATTGTTTTAAATCTATTATTATTGGCGAGAGAACACTTCCCTTCCCAATTTATTCTAGCGCCCTTCAATCATGTACTCTCCCTCCGGCTCTTTTTCTCCTTTTCATCAGAGATCTTTTTCAGTGCCTTTACCATTTACTACACAACCCTCCACGTCTATATGACAATCAGACCTTAGTCTTCTGTCAATATTTAGAGTACTTAAGTAGCTACTAAACTTATCTTGCAAACATCGTGAAGTTCAAGATCCCGAATATTTAAGAAAAACTATGAATTTCGTTTTGTTCCCGTCAAATCTTCTCATTACCGTAGACATACCTTTAAAGTAACTATACTCACAGCTATTTCGAAATCAATTCTCCTATTAAGGGTGCTTCATTTTAGTGTAAATAAAGCAGAGTCATTTCATCTGTGTACGTTGTCCTACATAATATGCATTCTCTCTCTCTCTCTCTCTCTCTCACTCACTGGTAGCTTTTCAACGCATCCCTTGACGAGTACGCGGGAGAGGAATCTCTTCGCAGCACCCTTAAGACAACAGCGTTCAACATTTAATGGTTTCCTGACATTTTCACGAACTAATGTTTCCCTGACGAACATATTTTTCTGAGGGACAATGAGTTACGTTGCGGACAAGTATTTCAATATTACCCAGCTGCATTATTGTTCTTTAGCACTAACATTAAAATACTGGCTGGCAGACCAAGTAAAACCAGAAAAATTTGAAGGTCGCACCTCACAGCCTTGAGAGACCCAGGCCCGTTGAGAATTTTATTTATGTGAATGCTGTAAATGACTAATAAATTTGAGATTTTAACTTCAGCTCTCAAAGAGGATTTGAGCTCGAGTGTTCTGAGTTTCGTGCACACTGCTTAAAAGAAACTACTATTGGAGATAACATTTACTGTCCTGTTCGGAAGGTGTTGCCTACCTGCTGGTTTGCCTCAAACTTACTTCCATAGAAAGCTCTCTCACACATCTTTACTGATGACAGTATGATCACTTTTTCACAAGATTTATATGAAAGAGTTAACTGACAATTAATGAGAGAAATGAACTCCAGCTCCCATGCTGCAGAACACAAAAGTAATTGTAACGAGAAAAAAATTGACAAAACAATTTATGCCTCTTTCATTGTGTCCAATCATAAATGCACATTCCCCACAAGAAACTTCCTCAACATTAGATGCTTCATAGACCTAAAGAGGAGATTCCTCACCAGGGCACCGAAATGACCACGACAGGCATAAGCAGTGTGCAGTTCTTTGTACAACTTCTACGTTCTTACAAATTTCTCCTCCGTTCAGCTCATCTTACGAGCATCTCTTAGGCAAACAGCCCATCTTAACTGTTTCAATCTTTTCTTTCGCTCCTATCCAACATCCTCATTTCACTTCCATGAAGGACACCTGGATAAAAAGTTCCCTCACACATCCTCCTCTTGGCCTCTGTATATAATCTATGTCTCTTCCTAATCTTTTGCACACGCCCTGCTACTTACCGCCATCAAAGTATATCTATTCTCAAATACATAAAGATATCAGCAGCCTACATTATGCCACCATGCATATTCATATCCACTCGTCCACCATTCTGGTGTCCATTTTAACTTTTAATCTAACTCATATTTAGTTCTTTCTTGATTCCCAATTATTATTATTATTATTATTATTATTATTATTATTATTATTATTATTATTATTATTATTATTATTATTATTATTATTTTATTATTATTATTATTATTATTATTATTATTATTATTCACAAGATGAACCCTATTCACATGGAACAAGCCTATAGGGGCCAATGACTTGAAATTCAAGCTTCCAAAGAATATGATGATCATTAGAAAGTAAAAGAAGGTAAAAGGAAATACAGAAAAAAAGAGATCTCTCTTATGATTCATGATTCACCCCTTCTTTTACACTATGATTCAACCATTTTCTTACTGTACCATAATCTCTTTCATATTTTTCCAAGCATGAGTCATTCACTCCCATTCTTCAAAATCCATACAAACATTTCTCGTTCAGTCTCCTTAGCTCCCAGTTACCCTCATTGCTAGCATTCTATTTTTGTTAGAATAACTTGACCTTCTGCTAGCACGGGCACTTTCTCAAAAGAGCAGCCGTAAGGATGCTAACATTTACTTTCTGTTTTCTCCGCTCACTACAACTTTAAAGTTCTTTCACCAGTCTTAGCGGCTTCCTTCACTATCACCACATCTACTTCACATATAAAAATCAATCCATTTACTTCTCTTTCGCTTAATCCTTTTAAAAAATGCACCCACGTCTGTTTCTTTCTGCAAGTTTTGTCATTACTCTGTTCATTAAAATCCTGAATAGCTTTGGAAAGTAAGCACTTGAAAAAATGGGGTGGGGTTTATTTTAATTTGTTCAGGCCAGTAATGGTTTTGTATCCTTATGAGTGCTGTCTTCCTTGTATGTTCCGTAACGAGGAGAGATCATAGAAAGTACGAGAAAAGGAAAATTTACTGCCCGATAAAGGTAGTGATAGACAAGAGTGACATGTAACGAAAATTCTCTCAACAAGTTCTAATATTTCCTGTTTTTAGCAATGGGTAAACTTGTAAACTGAATTATTGCGTTTAATGAAACAGAGGATGTCTTTGATTTGTGCAAAAGCATGTCATAATAGAAGTCAAATATAGTATATAAGGTAAGACCTGTTAGTGCTACTCTTCCATTTATGTTTGGTAATAACGTACCTACCATATTCCATAACACTGCCATATTAACTGAGTTTGAATGAAAACTTTTTATGGTCATTATTTTAACTACTTCCAGAATAACAGGATGTAATTTCCTTCACATCAGGTTGTAGTTTTTTGTCCATTATCGAAAGTGTTTTCACTTTAATTACTTGCCATGGGCCACGTATGTATGTATGTATGTATGTGTTTTATATAATATTATTTCCTTTATTTTTACAGGAAAACTACATACTTTCACTACAGAAAATGCATTCCAAAACTATTAGTTAGTATAAATTCACATGCGATTAATAAAAAATATATCCATTACCACAAGCATTGCTAACCTTATTCTAAGAGATTTTGTCGAAAACATATCAAAAACATTAGCCTTGTAGCCCCAACAGTAACTTTACAATTTTCTAATATAAATAAATTTCATTTAGCCAATTTATTATTAAAAACATACAATAAAAACGTATAATTTCTCACAATATCATGTACATTTCTCTCAGTGAGGTAGCTTTCAGTTCTAAGATGGCACGTGGCCTATATTTAGCCATTCCTTCACGATGAATAACAGGCAATTTTCTCCGCTATCTCGATAACTTGAAGAAAGCTGATTTTACCCTCATTCACGCAAACTCCGTGCAGGTTTCTAAACATGTCTAAAGTGTATCATAATACAAAATATACACCTTTTTCCATTTTTGAAAAACATGATTCTATTTTCGTCTTTACATGTCTGACATTTTTCTTCGAATTCATTTCTGTTATTGCATAAAGAACTTACATACGATTAAACAGTGTTCGACACTGTTTTCTTAAAAATACTGGCCTTTTCTTGACTCAGTATAGAACTTCGTTCAGTAATTTCTTTTGGATGTAAAGCACTTCATAATTCATTTCTAAAATGGCATTTGACTGAATTCTCTCTCAGAGTTTATTTATAGCATTGCATAAAGAACTTATAAACGGTTAAATTGTGTTACAACTGTTTTCTCAACGATACTGACCTTTTTCTTGACTTATTCTGTTCTAGAAATCCGTTCCATAATTTGTTTTATATGTAGAGCGCTTCATAACTCTCATTTGCTTATCTTTTCGTAGCAACAGCAGTTTTTTTTTTTTACTGGAAATTCCAACAAAAATTAGCAACTGATTGGTTAATTCAGGCGTAGGTTTCGCTTTCTCACCCGAGAAGTATAGGTCACAATACGCAACGTCCTTTCCCTTCGGCGCCTAAGCTTTCTTTCAGAGAGAGAGAGAGAGAGAGAGAGAGAGAGAGAGAGAGAGAGAGAGACGCGCTCACAATGGCGGATGTTTCCTTCATCATCTTCTTTGAAATCTGGTTCCCACCATCCTGTTAAGACGTCTTCCCTCCTTCCCTCCAAAACGCCTTCCATCTCTCTAGTCCCTCTGAAAAGGTGTTGTGCCTAGCGTCTTCCTCCCCATCTTCCTCTTCATTTCCTCCTTCAGGTGAGTGACTATAAATACCGCTCCTTACTTCAGAAGAGGTCCAAAGGGAACCTCCCAGACGGGACGTGACGCAGGTTGACATTGACAGTTGCCACATAGGCTTTTCCAGCACTTTACGCCAGCCCTACCAGAAGCATGTCGCTGAGGAAATATTTGCACATTGGAATAAAGGCGAATCAATTCCCATATGCTGCCTGCGTATGTGTGAGCGCGTGTGCGAACATACACTTAAATAGAACACACGCTGTACTGTAACACTGTATGCATGCATTCATTCCTCCATATTTAAGCTAGCCCCGTAGGGGGGGTTAGAGCCGCCAGTGCACCTCATGCAGTGCATTGTGGGCATTACTTAAGGCCCTTTGCATCATTACTTAAGCCTCTAGCTGCAACCCCTCTCATTCCTTTTACTGTACCTCCGCTCACATTCTCTTTCTTCCACCTTCCTTTCCACCCTCTCCTAACAATTGATTCATAGTGCGACTGCGAGATTTTCCTGCTGTTACACCTTTCAAACCTTTTTGGTATCAATTTCCGTTTCAGCGTTGAATGGCGTCATTGGTCCCAGCGCCTGGTCTTTGTCCTAAATCTTATATTCTATTCTATTTTATTCTATATTTTAACTCGATTAATGGAAGCACCAAAATGAGTTATGTTCCCTTTCTGTTTACTCTATCTTCGAGTACATTAGGAAAAATATGAACGATGACTAATCACTTGTAAACATTCATAGAACATAAATATATGAGGATCTATAATGTAAAGTACAGTTCATCATTCAGTTCATTGACTCCAACATTTCGTTTGACACTGACTCCTACGAACAAAGTGGGTGGTAGTATTGTGTTTGTCTCCAGCTGGTACACAATAAAAGAACAAAGAAACCTGAAGCAACTCTTTTATTTCCTTCGTTAAGATTCGTATAATGCTTTATTTTTTCGCTCTGTTTATTGAGGTTATAATTGTTTGATTGAATATTTAGAGATTTAGACATTAAAATTATTGGCAGTTAATTTTTTCACGTACAAAATTTCATTTACCTCTCTCTCTCTCTCTCTCTCTCTCTCTCTCTCTCTCTCTCTCTCTCTCTCTCTCTCTCTCTCTCTATATATATATATATATATATATATATATATATATATATATATATATATATATATATATATATATATATATATATATATATATATATATATATATATATATATATATATATATATATATATATGTGTGTGTGTGTGTGCTTGTGTGTGTTTATACACACACACACACACACACACACATATATATATATATATATATATATATATATCATTGCAGTAACTTTTTCCATGATACACATGCATGCTGCAACTGGCAATTAAATGACAGAACTGAACTTCAATTCTCAAGCAAGATTTGAATCTGTGTCCTCCGAGTTCCAAGCACACAGCTTTACCTAACCCAATCGGAAAAAAGTTATGAATATGTCATCAGTGCTCACGTGCGAGGGAGCTTCCTATGGGAGCGTACTTGAGGCAGAACTACAGGTAGGCACATAAGAAGCGCTAACTTCCGAACGGGAGAAAAAGTTTTTCCCTTAGTGGGGTCGGCAAAACTACGACGCTTCAACGGGATGTTTTTCTTTTACTTTTGCTGTTCGCTCTCCTCACAGAATTTGTGAGGAAACGTAGTGAGAAATGCAAAGGAGTTTTGCATTTGAGTAACGGTAGAATTCTGACAGACGTAAATATGCAGAGGATGCTATTTTAATCAGCAAAACAATTCCAGACTGACATAGCATGGCTCAGTGAATGCATCATTTAACCAGAGAAACCCAGAAAAATAGATTAACCCTTGCAATTTTTCCCAGTTCTCTTTAATTCGGTACGTGGTTCTCTTTTATACCATTGACTACTGATACTTTTGTGTCTTTAATCCAACCCCGGGTTCATTAGCCCCCTCCATAAAGAAATGAACTTCCTCATCTTTCTAATCAAACACTTAATTTTTACGCGCTTGAATGACCACAATGTAAATATAAAACATACGTCTATAGTTAAAATTAATTTCTCTTTGCTCATATACAGGAACTCGAAAAATAGGAATCGAAACACTTCCAGTGGGGCTATCTTCGTCGCCTTAATATGAGGGACGAGCACCGAAAGAATCTCGAGAGGAGTCGGGGACAGGATTACCCAACCGGATTACGACTCTCGAAGGATGTTAACAGGATGTCCCCTAACCCCATTCCCCCTGCTCCTGATAGCTACTTCTTTTACTCCTTTATTTTCTCATTTCTTACTCTTCTTGTCCATCCTTTTTTATTCTTTTCTTCTCGTGTGTTTTCGTATTTATTTTGTTTTCATATATTCCCTTTATTTACCTTACTATTCTTTTATTCTAAATTGTCTATTCTTTATCTTCCTTATATATATATATATATATATATATATATATATATATATATATATATATATATATATATATATATATATATATATATATATATATATATATATATATATATATATATATATATATGTGTGTGTGTGTGTGTGTGTGTGTGTGTGTGTGTGTGTGTGTGTGTATTCCTCCTCATCCTCCTCCTAATTCCCCTTTGCCTCGTCCTCATATTTCTTGTTATCCTTATTTTTCTCTTCCTCCTCTTTCTTCCTTATCTCCCTCTATTCTTCTTTCTTTTTCCATCCACCCCAGTCACCCCTGTCTACCCTCGCCCCCTCCTCTTTTTTTTTCCCGCCGTCATCTTCCCCTCATCCTCCTCCCTCTTCCCCTTCCCCTATCCTCCTCCTCCTTTCATTCCTATCCCATGTCTCTTCCTACCCATCTCCTCTTCGAGTTCCTCCTATCCTCCCCTCCTCCTGCACCCCCATCGCCTCCTGCATCCACCCACATGCGATTTCCTCCTCCTCCTCCTCCTCCTCCTCCGCCATCCCCAGCGATTTTTTTCCTCGGACTTCCTCCCGAAATTTATATTCTCTGTTCGATTGGTAATAAGAACCCAAGCAGAAAATCAGCCGAATGTTTTTCCAAGGAGAGGATTTTCCTACCGATGTCTTTATGGTTATTTCCCTCAACTTTTGATCTAATCCTTAGAATCTCACGGTCACTTTTGGCTTGTCTTCTGTCAGCCTGTCTGTCAGTCGCATGTTTCTCTCTCTCTCTCTCTCTCTCTCTCTCTCTCTCTCTCTCTCTCTCTCTCTCTCTCTCGGCAATAATTCATCATGATTGTCTTCGTGATTTTCATTCATACCTTCACCTAGGATTCCATTTTATTGCTAACATGTTTTATTTTATCACTGATCTGTTTGTTTTTAAATTTATTTTATTTTCGTATTTTTTCGTATTTCTTCTCTCACTACTGGGTAATTACTTTTGCTCCTACACTATATCTCGCTTGAGAGAGGTCGTCATAGCGGTAAAATTGTTCTCTTTTTTTTATTAATCAAAATTATTACTCATCGGCGATTTATGAAAATAATAAATTTTGTGTAAGTAAAGACCTGAAATATAGATGTGTTAGATACAAATATCTGTTTGATAACAGAAAAATTAGAGTGATGCAAGTTGTCTGAAGAAGGACGTTCGATCTAGATGCAAAGTTGTAAAACAAGAAAATGGGTCGCGCATGGAAAGTAAGATATTATCTGAGGTCTGTAGATGGTAAAAGATCGATTGAATGACACAGAAGAGAAGCTGCAGGAATGGTGACAGAGGTTTTAAGAGTTTGTAAGGGGGAAAGTCGAAAGTGAAAGTGTACATGATAATTACGAAAGGAATAAAATCCAGGAAGATGGAAGGGAGTGATAGTATGATTGTTGAAGAATCGAATCAGTTGATTCATACAAGTATCTGCGAGAAAATATAATGAAAAATGATACAATGAAAAAGGGTTAACCACAGAATATGTGAAGCAAGGAAGGTAGCAGGGTGCATGCGAAAGATTTGTAACCAGTCGGAATGTATGAAAAGATTGTTGAATCCACTCTCCTTCATGGGAGTGCGGAATACATTTTGAATATAAATGGAGGAAGAGAGATTACATCCGTTAAATGAAATGAGCAGTATATGCGGAGTGAAAAGTTAATTGTATTCTTTTAATCATAAACATAACGTGTTTATTCACATTCATTCATAGTAATCAGTTGTACTCACGGTGATTCTTACGACAAACTCACAGGTAATCTTCCCCTTCAACTCAAGTTCCCCAACTGTGTTGATGCTTGTCGGGCTTGTAGGAGTTGTGCATAACTCTGTTCCATTTCATCTTCTTGGCGATTGAAATGGGTCAACGATTCCACTCTCTCTCTCTCTCTCTCTCTCTCTCTCTCTCTCTCTCTGTCTTCCCTTCCATATTCCACAAGGCTGTCGCCATCAAACGTCCTTTTTTCCCTTGAAACCCGGAGGATCAAAGCGCCCGCCACGGTATGAATTTCGATCGCACATTAAGTGGATTGGTTTACTTGCCTGAACTTTGTGACTCAACGATGTTTGCGAGAGGTCTTACGGAAGGCATTAATTGTTGGAAAGATGATATCTCCCGGTTCAAATAACTGTTCTGTCTCGGAAGATAATAATGATGAACCTCCGTTCGCATCTTCAAATCTCCTCATCTTCATATTCACTTCTGTTTATAATCGACATGCGTGAATTTGAATCTCTCTCCCTCTCTCTCTCTCTCTCTCTCTCTCTCTCTCTCTCTCTCTCTCTCTCTCTCTTCTTCTTCTTCTTCAAAGCTAAACCCAATCCCTCTCTCTCTCTCTCTCTCCCCTATTGTTTTTCTACAACCTCTCTTATATAGCTAAAAATACACAAGCTTTTTTTCTCTCTCTCTCTCTCTCTCTCTCTCTCTCTCTCTCTCTCTCTCTCTCTCTCTCTCTCTCTCTCTCCTCTGCAATCTAGATGCCATCTTCCAATTTTACCCGTTTCCCTCTGACGCCGGAATTAGAGAATAACGTGGGTTTTCCGCGAAACTTCCAGCTAATTAAAAACTTTTGCATGCCTAAGTGATCTCGTGGCTAATTCTCCCCCACCCTCTCTCTCTCTCTCTCTCTCTCTCTCTCTCTCTCTCTCTCTCTCTCTCTCTCTCTCTTAACTGGACGCACCTAAGTTTTCATTGGGTAAGAGCATGAAAAGGTTCTGTGTTACCCTTTGTTATTCTTTCGTTCACTTGTGCCTGTGAGTCTTTCGTATCTTCTTTTGTCCCCTACAACTCAACCAGGACTTTCTGCTGTAGAACTTTTCCTCCTACTGAGAGGTACCGCAGGGATTACAGGGGTTTGTAATCCTGGCCGTCCCTTTCTTCCTTTTCATTTATAACCACCCTTTTCATCTCATTACAGAAAACATCCACTGTTACAGGCTGCTCTGGGAGCAAGAGCCCGTGCCGGCAAGTCGCTGGCTAAAACTAAGTAGTAGTAGTAGTAGTAGTAGCAGTAGTTGTAGTAGTAGTAGTACTGTAGTATGTAATTCTTAGAAAGTAATCGTCTTTTGACCTGCATGTCTTTTGTTTGAAGTTTACCTATCCAGGGAGCCCTCCCTTCTCGACGTTTAAATGATCACGTACTGCAAAAGAGAAGTAGACCTCTAGCCTAGAAAACATTGTTTAGGAATGTCTGCATCAGTTTATGAAACTGGGAGCGGCATACGAACAACAGAAGCTAAAATAGTTAATCTCTTATAACCTACACTCCCACAAAGGGTCCACAACAATCCATTAGGCACTTCTCTACATTAGGATTTGATGCATCGGTATCTCAGACCGTTGCCATTTTCCACAGCAGCGATATTCCAATAGCGACATTTAAGACCACCACAGAATCAGTCAATTTTAGCTTTAATCGTAATTCTATTACTTGAGTTGGTGTTTCATTTAGTGGATATTCCAAACTCGCATTCTTTTTATGCGTGAAATATAGTCTGATCCCATAATTATTTTTTTTAATTCGCTCATTCGGAAAAAGGAAATATAGGCAGGGTTACTCTTGCTATGATTTGTTTGAAACTAAAATTCGTTTAGACACACTTTTGAATGAGTTTCCCTTTAATCAATAAAGTTCTGATTTCGTTTGATGTCTAATTTACATTGATGCCGATCAAATTACGTCATTTATTGAATATTGGTTAACATCATAATTACTGACCGAATTCAACTTTTTTTTTGTGACAATTCATCGCTGTTTTGTTTATCGTCTGATTATAGGGTACATAATTTATTCGCAGTTGACTGCTCTTCACACTGCAGCCTAAATAAATACCATCGACATAGCATCACAGTTGAAACTAAGCTTTTTAGATATATATATATATATATATATATATATATATATATATATATATATATATATATATACAGTATATATATATATACATACATATACATATATGTCTGTTCGTGAATGTGCATATGAGTGTGTACTCAACATATTTATTTCTTTACGCCTTACATACACACACACACACACACACATATACTGTATATATACATATATATATATATATATATATATATATATATATATATATATATATATATATATATGTGTGTGTGTGTGTGTGTGTGTATGTATGTATGTATATATTTATATATATATATAATACATATATATACATATATGTATGTATGTATGTATGTATGTATGTATGTATGTATGTATGTATATATATATATTTATATATATATATATATATATATATATATATATATATATATATATATTATATATATATATATATTTAAACATTATATATATAAATTTATTTCTTTGCCAATATTTGCGGTTATTCAGCAACAGTTAACATCATCCTGCAAACAAAAATTACATATAATCAGTACGAATAGCATGGAAATGTCACACAGTGAAACATGTTTGTAATTTTCCAGAAGTGCCTCCTCTTTATACCTGAATGAGTTTTGTAGCTTATATCAAAACGTTTGCAGTCAAAGATTGACAGAGATTTTATATTGCAAAAGTATGGATTACTGAGTGTGATTAGCAGCCTTCGCCAGCCATGGCTCAATAAAAAAAAAACGTGAAATTCAAAGTTTTATGATGTCTTTTCTCGAGGTGCAAGGAATGACGCCGCCGAATTGTTCATAGCTTTGTATCGATCGGTTTACTCACTGTCTCTCGTTGCTGAAGAAGTTTGCTTAGTGAATATTTTAGAAGTGGATATTTTGTCGGGGTGCGTCCACATTGCAGTAAAACATGCCGTGAACTCACGTCGGCACCTTACCGCATACATGTAGCAAACGCGTGAAGGACAAGTCAGCGACCGCAAGAGAAAAAAAAGCTAACCTTTGATTACAGCTGGGCAACCGAACGAAACACTGGTCAGGACCACCGGAAAGTCGTAAACTGTTATTCGACCTGTTTGTGATGTTTGTGAGACAAGTTACCGATTTGTCTTCACGACATGTTTTACTGCAGTGTGGACGCACCCTTACAGTACGTTTATTGGTAAGGAAGTGAACCGGTTTAGAATGAGAGCAGATCCATATCTAATACATTATTCAAATTTATTTCAATACAAAGATGGTAGTACTGGTAAACAAATACCCCCAAATACCCCCAAATACCCTCACGCATCCAAGCCCCTGACAAAGAATAAAGAGGAAAGATAAGGAGAACTTAACGGAGACAAAGTTTACAACCTTGTCCCTTGAGCAACGGAAGGCTCTAGCCTCTAAGAGGCAGAAAACAAGGAAGGTGGAAAGAATTGTAAAGCTTGGTAGTTAAGGGGAACAAACTTACTGCGAACAACAATCATAAGATAATTCATTTCCTCAATAAGAAGAGCTCGCCTGACAGGATCTAGGAGGCTCCCTTCTAAGAGGAGAAATTCTCTCCCTAAGTTGACCGAAAAAATAGTGGCTATAGAAACAAGAAAAGGAAATCCATATTGGGCAGAGGGAAAACGAATCAGGAGAAGACGAGGTAATGTCAGGGCCACTGACCGGTCAAACGGATTACTTTTGACTCGATGTTTTCAAGAAAGGAGACAAAAAATCAAGCGCAAGAACAGTGAAAGCAATACTCTCAACAGTGCAGGTGAGGCCAACATAAAGTTTTAACATCTATCGTGTAGATAATCAGCTGTTTGAATATTTGATATCTACCCGACAAGTTTGACGTAATGTAAAAACTATACAGAAGTTCGATTACGTCTCTGTCTAAATGAAATGAAGAATTGGACTTGGGCGTGGGGACGGAGGACATATGTTCTGTGACATCTTAGCCTTAAATTCTGCTTAATTAGGAGGGGTGGAAAAGGAAGCAGACTTTTCCACCATTGACTGCAACAGGTCGAACGCAGTTAGATAAGATGCAGCATTATGACATATTATCATAATCATTAGAGAAGTCAAGACTGACAAAAGAATGATAAAACAGCAATAAGACTGTAGCTGGAAAATGTAGCTAGGTTTTCTTTCTTTAGGCAAGTCGGAACCAGGAGCGAAGGATAAGTGTGAGATCAGACTGGCCAGGTGCCTTGCTATAAAACCAACATACCTTCTAAGATTAAAATAGGACAATAATAACTAGAATCACTGAAAGAAATGTTAGCCAAAAGACTGGAGCCAAACACTGTGGCTTTTTCAGGTAGGAAAGTAGACTGTGAATCCATCAGGAGAAAACAGTGGACGAAAAATTAGTTGATGAGGCAGATGTCAAGAACCTGGTTAGAAAATTCTTATTGAGGGAAAAATTCTGCCTTCGGGGAACTGTGGGAGAGTGACTCTTGGTAAAAACAAAAGAAGCATGATTAGTGACACCAGCAACTGTTCACATGACCTGATACGAGAGGAACGGGTGTGGTCAAAGGGGTACAAGAAGAAAAATCTTTGAGTTTCGACTACCAAAGCATCAATACTCGATTCAAAAATAAAGGAGGAAGGTCCATATGCCAGAGTGTCATGAACTCTCAGCATATCATGGTTGGTGAGGTCTATTCCATTTTCCTGTTATAAGTAACATATAAAATATGCCATTTAAATTATAGGATTAATACCGCATAAGGCATTTAGTGATTGGATTGTTGCTGCTATGTCTTTTCCCACAGGAATCCTGAATTAAGTTTATGGCGACAAAAATTCCCTGAAAATTTAGTTGTGTAAAATCTAGAAAGTTGCCTCGAAATGAGTTCCCTACCTCAGTTGGGTAAAAAAGAAACTATCTGCGACGGTCGTATTGATTCTGAAATTTATCATCTAGAGAAAGTTGCATTGCAGACCTAATCAATAGCTTTATTCATTTATGGCGATACTTCATTCACTACACACTGCCCACAAATAACGGTTCAGGTTTTGAAGTGTCTTTCTTCGCTCCATTATTCAGCGTTTTTATTGATTGGCGACGATCGTAAAATCCTTCAAAATGGCGCCTGTATTCGACGAATAGTCCTCAGCGCTATTGGTTATCTATGATGTGAGGAATGCAGCTTGTCCCTCGGCCACTTTCAGTGGATATCAATTCCACAAGTTTTATTACAAGGACGTAGTTTCGTACACTGTCTGACGAGTTTTGCTGCAACTAAATAGAATGATTTTCAAATATATTTTCAGCGTGTCCATGGCACACTTATATCATTCTTGAAAATTGAATCGAGACATATCTGCAATAACTAGTCTGCGAAATTATACATAATTTGCTCACTCAGCGGAATACCTTGCTCAACTTCATCATACGACAAAACTTGGGTGTCCTCGTCTTTGACAAAATTCCTTTTTCCTCTTTATGAGTGACATGTTGATGGTTTCAGAAATTGGTTGCAGAATCCCCCCCTTTCTAACTTGGAGAAACTGATAGAACTTTTATATAGTCCTATTTACATCGCGTAACTATTTCAATGAATATGTAAATGAGGCCGCCTTGCAGAATGCTACCTTCCAAGCCGTTAGGTGTCCCTTGGCTTCTCTCTCTCTCTCTCTCTCTCTCTCTCTCTCTAATAACCTGCTTCTTTTTCTGCTATCTATTTGTTTCTGTGAGGAACATTTATTCTATAACATAATTTTCGTCACACTTTCCACCACTTGAAACTTGTAAAATATGAAAACTGAAGTTTTTATTGCATTCGAGATTTTCAACTGTAACGGCGTGAACCATATAGCGATAGATTTTTCAATGCGTTAGAAATAAGATTAAAAATGTATTTGTCTGTATTTACGAGCATTGTCCAAATCTGCTACATTGTTTGGTTTACAAACTACACGACTGGTTATTTACCGATATTTTGTTTTCATTCCATTTCCGAATAAAGACAATATGATGAAATTGGTCATTTAACTGGCAAATGAAGGTATAATAACTGTGTGTGGACGCGGGCACTGCAAATAGTTAGGAATGGATGTTCGAAAGTTGGTATGATTGCACTTAGGCATGAATAAATTTTCTATATGAATATATCCTATGTGTGTGTTTGAGACCCTGTGTTGCTAAATAATTCTAAATTATCGTTATTCGAACGCCTGGTTAATGTAATCCATTGGGAGTGAGAAAATAATGGCTGCCACTGCTACTGCATCAATAATTTTTACCAGAGAATTGTCTATGACTAAACATGAAAGAATTCCTCTGTAATCATTATTAAATAAGATGTAATGGATGCTTAGAATTGACAGGGGTATTACTAGCTCTCTCTCTCTCTCTCTCTCTCTCTCTCTCTCTCTCTCTCTCTCTCTCTCTCTCTCTCTCTCTGGCCTAGTAGCTTTGGTGGAAACACGTCTTGTTCGCAAATGGACGACCCCGTGTTCGACTCCCTAACGGGACGAGAAAGGACAGATGGGGCGTTCTCTGAAATATTCAGTGTGCCCCTGTTGTCCTCAGTATTTAATTATGTAACTGGTTGTTATGAGACTGTTAGGGGTCGGTGCTAGGGTGGAAAGCGAGCAAAAGTATGGAAAGGGTATGAGATGTAGATGTAATGTTGCGGGATGAGATAAGAAACTGTACATAGTTTGTGCACGTGCTTTTTCCTGATGACCCAGTATTACTTGGTGATTCTGAAGAGAACCTGCCGTGACTAGTGAAAGAGTATGAAAGTATTTGGAAGAGGCAGAAGTCGAAACTGAATCTAATGAGGATGCACTGAAGAGAGGACGATGATGAAATGAATGTCAATATGAATGGTGGAAGAGCAGAAGTGGTTGACTCTAAAGGGTATTTAGGATAAAATGCACTGGATGACGATACTACAAGAGAAGTGCTGAGTCAAGGAATAGGTGAAGCACGGGAAACAACAGGTTGTCTGCTAGGAGTCAATTGAGAATGCTAAATGTATATGAGAGGGAAAAGCAAAACACATTATCACGAAGTGTGTTGTACCATTTGTTAATAATTAAGGTAGCAAAGGAGAAAAATATAATGATATGAGGACACAGTAAAAATGTTGCCGCGATCTTTTTTATGTCTATATGTATACGTATATGTATATGTATATATATATATATATATATATATATATATATATATATATATATATATATATATAGATAGGTGTATGTGTGTCTGTTTGTCAACATTACAAAAAATAAAAGAAGCTTAATAACGTCAGATTCAGATCATTTCAACCGAGTAAATGATATAATTACACCAGATTACTGCGAGTGAGCAATGATGGTCCAGAGAAGTAACAATTTCTTCTTCAAACTATGTACAAGTAGACAATGAAGGCGCAGGATAATGATGATGAGATGTACTCTGCATCACAATGACTTCATTGTAAGGTCCAGGAGACTCTTTACCGAGGCTGACGGCCGTCATTAACAGGAAGTGTTAAGGACTGTGAATGAACTTCGTGGATTTGTTTGCCTTGCAAGAGGCAGGGGTTGGATGGTTCAGAGAACAGTTTGTGGCTGTCGCCTTTCGTTCTTTTGACGTATGCTGTAAGTAATCATTCGCCTGCATGTTTTATTTGGTTATCTCTCAACAGTTTTGATTGCGTTAGTATTTCGTTGTACAAACTCCCTATGAAATAGTCTACTGTCAGTTCTGCTGACCAGTCAAAAAGCGTCCTCTTTTCTTCTTTTCTCATTTGTCACCCTTATTGGTCATTTTTAGTGGCTGGTTTAAGGCCCTACAAACGACTTACAGTATTCGTCCACATTACTACCTATTCAAATAGTAACATGTAGTTGTCAACCACATAAGCATAGATGTTGAGGACCGGAAGAGCATGCAAATGACCAAAGGAGTTAAATGAAAAGTCCACAGTTATTGCCAAACAACATGAAAGATAAGTTAAAGGTAAAATGCGAAAAACACATGATGTCGAGACCCTTAATGGGCTCCTTAATGAACAAAGCGGCAATCATTGTCTTTTTCATCCTGTGAAAAGTGCTTCCGCCCCAAACTTGTATCCATCCCGCTTCAAAACGCAGGATATCACTGAGGAACAAGTTGCTAAATAATTGCTAAGTTTGAATACTGCATGCCATGTAGAATTATGAGCTCAAACTTGCTAAGGTTTAGCTATAAAATAAACCGGGGTCCCTGAAATAAAATTACAAAGGAACAAGTTTATGGTAACTATTAACCTTGTCAAACCCTCATGAATATGAAACTGGGAAATACTGCAACCTGGTCGTCTACACGGAGTAAGAAATTATCTTTACTATGGAGCGTCATATAACCCTCTAGGATCTTGGTTCTTCTCATAAACGATTATTCAGTCAGCCAAATTTTCTAGTAAATGGTTCTCGCAATATGTTACTTTCATACGTCATAATCACGTGATCATCAGGCGTGGACATTTTAGCCTAGCTGTTGCACGTACTAATCCATTACTTTGGAAATGAGGGTCAGATAAATCAGAATGATCTAATGTTCTCTCACAATGAGGATTACCAAATCTCTCTCTCTCTCTCTCTCTCTCTCTCTCTCTCTCTCTCTCTCTCTCGTGGCGTTTATGACAAGCGCGTTCACCTCATTAATTGAAGTACCAGCTTACGATTCCCAAAGCGTACGAACAGGACGAATAGGTTCTTTTCATAGAATCTAATATGCCTCTGTAGACCTAAGCAGAGAATTAGGTACCGAGTTAATAGTCGGCTTTTGTAGGTCACAGCTAAGGTGGAGAGAGAGAGAGAGAGAGAGAGAGAGAGAGAGAGAGAGAGAGAGAAGACATCAAACGTAAGTGTCCATTGCTCCGACTAATTGTATGCCATCAAAACAAAATGGCCTTGCCGAAGTAATCATTACTCCATCGGGGTGAAATCTTTCCGATTAACCTACACTTAGCTAACTTCCAGTACTTAATTCAATGTTTTAGGTAAATGTAAATACGCTAGATCTCACTATAATATGGCCATATTGTCCCCTTGCTACTGAGGAGAATATCGTAACCAATATATATTATATATATATATATATATATATATATATATATATATATATATATATATATATATATATATATATATATATATATATATATATATATATATATATATATATATATATATATGCAAGTTAGTAAAAGTTGGTTATCGTCTTTGGTGTCAAAAGATGTTCTGCTGTTCCTGTTACTTGAAAGGAAAAGCAATATATTCATATTCTGTAATTTATTTTTAACCATAATTATGTAATAGATGTCTAGGAGATCATCAACATACTGAATTGCTTTTTCAAGTAAATCATAAATCACCGCTTCCTTAACTTGAGAAAATTAATGAAATTCCTGAAACCTTATTCATCTTGTCGGAAGGATTATTAGAGTCGCTGAGTTTACTTTTTCTACCTTCATTTCTTTTCATGAGTTACTCGGAATAAAATATACTTAAGCATCAGTGTACTCCATTCTTTCACACGAATGTGCATTGACACTTACCTAGAACACTAATTTACCACTGCATGACCCCTTTTTAGTTAGATTTCTTCCCATCCTGTTTTCAGTATTTTCTGTTAACCATTTCCTTATTTTCCAAGTTCCTCTCTTTCTGTTTTTACAGTATCATTGCTTTTAGTATCCTCTTCAGCATTTTTGTAGTTTCTATAGTTATTTATTGTCTACAGCTATTTATTGACACCCCTTCTTCTTATTTTCGTGTCCTGTTCGTGGCGTTTCTGCTGACACCATGACTCCTCATTTGTTTTTGTTTTTTTTTTTTTTTTTTTGTTTGCTTTGTTTGCATTTCATTTGCTTCCCTACTGTCAGGCGTCCTTCCTTTTCCCTGACAGCTTTTCTAACTGAAAAACCAAGACCTTTAATTGCTCTGTTTCCTTCTTGCGGCCTCTGAGTACTGTACGTATAAGGAGGAACAGTTGCTATTTTAATGTTGATGTCATCATCCTGATCATCTCGTCATCACAGCCTTCATCTTATTACCGTTATCATCATCATTGTTTTTATTTCATTCTCTGGAGATAGTTTCTAATTCTGTTTCTTCTCGTGGCTTCAGTCACAGTGTTCATAACTTTTTTAACGTGTGTTTCGGAACCATTTATACTCCAATTACAAGGATGTTTGTAAGAGAGAGAGAGAGAGAGAGAGAGAGAGAGAGAGAGAGAGAGAGAGAGAGAGAGAGAGATTAAGTAACAGATATAACAAGAAATAATTTCCCATTTCCTTGAGGCCTCTTTAGGGAGCTCTCCTCTTCAGTCCTTTCCACCCCCTTCCCCTCTCCTTCTTTTTCGTCAGACACGAATCATTTTTACTTTTTTAAGGAAATTTCTACTGAGTCAGCAAAAGGCTCTGGAGGCCAGGGGAATCGTTATTTTAAGCTGGGGGGGCTTTATAAGTGTAATGGTCTCATCCTTCGCGAGTCTAAACCGATCCTGAGACCTTCCTAATTTACTCTTCCAAAAGAGATTTTTTTTACGCTTATGCAATCATTCAAGAGTGTCTAGTATCCATATTAAAAAAATTCATATATTTATACTATGTACACGAGTATTATTATTGTTATTATTGTTGGTGAAGAAATCGATAGTGGTGTAGAAGTAAATATATATTTTAGATTATAGATATATATATATATATATATATATATATATATATATATATACATATATATATGTGTATATATATATTTATATATATGCATATATACAATATATTTATGTATATATATAGATATATATATATATATATATATATATATATATATATATATATATATATATATATATATATATATATATATATATATATATATATATATATATTTCTAAAATATATATTTACATCCAAACCACTGTGATTTCTTCACCATTTTAGTGGCTCATGCTATTATTATTATTATTATTATTATTATTATTATTATTATTATTATTATTATTATTATTATTATTATTATTATTATTATTATTATTATTATTATTATTATTATTATTATTATTATTATTATTATTATTATTATTATTATTAAGAATGTCCGTATGGAGTCATTTAGTTTATATTGCAGATCAAAAGTCGAATATATTTGATGCAGTAATAGTCTTCAGTATAATACATGCCCCGGCCAGCCAATCATAATTCAGCACCGATCATGACCTCCCCTATAAATACCAACCCGAGCACCTCGTTTCTTCAGACCTTCTGCAACCACGTCCAGAGGATGACCAACGAGCTGGTCGAAACATGTCGACGGTACCTACAATAGAACCTGAACCCAGACGAACGATTTCTGATTGGATATTTTAATAAAAGACTTCCAATATTCCGCACACTGTCCTTTTCCAACATGAATATCGGCCAGTTACTGACTAACATCGCTGAGCCTGAAAAGCGAATCATAAGGAGGATAGAAAAGACACTATATAGGATAAATTCGCATAATACAGCCATCCTTTTTAATAAGACCTGTTTAAAAGAGGGTCTACTCCCTTCAAATAATAATAATAATAATAATAATAATAATAATAATAATAATAATAATAATAATAATAATAATAATAATAATAATAATAATAATAATATCTCTGAAGAAGACCCTCTTCCAAACAAATTTAATTACACAGAGTCGTCATCTGGATGCCAATGAGTTTATATTGCAGTTTCTCAATCTCTCGAATGAGTTTCATTGTAGCTTCAGGTACCTTATACAACAGCTGTCCAAAGTTCAGTTACTTTCGGTAGTTCTCCCTACCCTTTACAGAAAGGCAAATGAAGCCAGAAGTACAATAATGTTTGCCGGTATAAATGTGACATAATTGTACCACTGGCTTCATTTGCTTTTCTGTAAATGGTAGGGAGAGCCACCGAAACGTTAAGGAATAAATGAACTTTGGACAGCCGCTGTGTAATTTAACTGCTGCTACAAAGAAACCAATTTGAGAGATTTAGAAGCAGCAGTATAAACTCAACGGCATCAAGACGACCATTCTTTATAATGAGATATTATTATTATTATTATTATTATTATTATTATTATTATTATTATTATTATTATTATTATTATTATTATTATTATTGAAGGGTATTGCTGCCTCCAATATATTTGACTTCTGATCTGTCTTCTCTATTTTTCTTATTTTTTCTTCTCTCTAAACGGTAAGTTGTATATAAATCCTCTAATATACAGTGATAAAAGCATCTTAAATATCTCTCGTATTTCAACCCTTTAATGGCAAGTTTTGGATATCATTTCACATGCCTATTTTCCACTGACATAGGGTAATGTTTTCTCATGAAGAGGCCTGTGGGGTAGGGAATGTTCTTAGCCACGTAAAATAAGTTAGGAGGTTAATCAGTAGTGGGTGGGAGGAATAGGTAATGCTTTTTTTGAAGAGGCCGGGGGAGGGAATGTAGTTGGGGGGGAATAGGATTATTCATTCATTCTTCTCCCTTCGTTGTTATTTGGGATCTTGGCCCAACAACCTTGTTATCCGGGGTAGGGCTCTGCATTTACCTGCGTGTGAGGGTAGCGGGGTGGTGTCTTGTTCGGTGGGCGTGACAGTAACAGAGAATCTCCTAGGTGTTGGGAGAAAAGAGAAAGACGAATGTCTTTCAAGGAAAATAAACAAAAAGATCCATTATACGATCATAACGGAAAAAGACGAAGTGCTGTAATCTATAAATACAGAGGCAGATCCTTGAGGAACACATAAACTATAACCTTCCAACAGTAAAGTATATTTACGAATTAGATAAATATGCAACATGATATTTTTCCATAGAATAAAAATATCTAGCCAGGAAAAAGGAGAAATGTTATAACTCATGAGTATTCTACTTAGGGGGAAATGTTTTTTTTTTCTAAAATTTGAAAGGTAATCTTAGAAAATAAGGAGATTGACTAAAAAAGCTCTCTAAACATCTGACAAAAATAATAGAGAAACCTCAAATGTAAAAGAAATCAAATTCTTTATAAAAGAGTCACAATCATTAAGCGGTGACGTAAAGAGAAATTATCGTTAAAAACAGGGATATTTATTCTCGTGAGAGAAATAATATTTTTCAAGAGGAAATACATAAGAGTATCCAATACCCCCTGAGAAAGGGAACTTCTCTGCTTTCAGAGAGCATCTCTCAATAAAATACAGTACTTTCACGAATGTAAACAAAAACAAAAATTAAAAAAGACGATATAGGAAACAGATAACTTTATTCGGGGAGACATAAAGATTCATACTGAAAAAAACTAGCAGAATAATCCTTCGGAAAAATGTTTTGAACAGTAAAAGGCTAAAGTTTGATGAATGAAATATTGCAGTAATTCCATAGGTATCGTGAGAGAAGATTTACGAGTGCAGTGTTAGGGCTTTAAAACGTTTTATGTTGCATTTCATATGAAGTAAATCACTGCGCAGGAAAATTTTGATTTTGTAAACTAACAGGATCAAGCGTCTATACATATAATTAAAGGTTCTTTTACACAAATGGATAGAATCTGCATTTATCAGTTTCAATGGTCCTTGGGTGTAAGTCATTCCTAAGCCAGTTCTTTAATAAATAGCCATTTTTTTAATAAATTTTATATATATATATAATATATATATATATATATATATATATATATATATATATATATATATATATATATATATACATATACATAGATACATACATATACAAACACACGCACACCATAGAGAGAGAAAGAGAGAGAGAACTTTTCAAATTGTCAACTCTGGTACCAAATTATACGTATTTTACATTTGCTTTACACAAAAGCATTTGCAACAGATGTGCGCTGCCGCCAAGATTGAGCTCGATAATTAGAAATATAAGCACAAAATTACTAGTGCCTGCTCACAAATATGAGTCTTCATTCAGTAGTTTTACAACCTTTTTCTTTAATTTATTTCGACTAGAATTTATTTTATATAAGAATTTTAATCATCTTTATTCTTTTACTCTTAGTAATAAATTTTTTTTTTTTTTTTTTTGTTCAGAGAGTTTCCAGCTCTGTCCTCCTATCACTTCTCTTGTGCTTCTTCATATCATCTATAACTTGATCTACTTTATTCCAAATTCATTCTCCTTCCCTGACACTATTCACTCGCTCTCCCTCTCGTCGGATCTGGAGGAAATGAATCGTCTAAGACTCATTCGATCTCGGCCATTTGGGTGGGTTAAAGACTCCCCGAAAATTGGTCAGGAATCGATGAGGCGGGTTGTTAAGGGCTTGTTAGTTCTCCGGTTATTGGGCACTTGCCATGTACGAGCTCCGTTACGCTCGTTCGATGATGTCGACGACCCAGAAGCATAGAGAAGAGGTCTCGGGATTTATTGCAGCCGTATCTCTAATAACCATCGCCTATGGGACCCGATCCTTCCCTCTTATATTTCGGCGTCTCCAACAGACGTCAAATGTTATTGCCTCCAGATTTACGGAGCTTTCGAGGTTCCCTACGGTGCTGGGTAGTTTATGTCTCATAAGGCTCCATATCACCGTGAGCTAGAGTTTTTTCTTTATGTATGTTCGAGGGTAAAAAATAAACTATTGACTAATGCTGTTGAATTTTTATAGCCCGTGCTTTACATTGAACAAACAGATTCTAAAAATGCGCTCTTTCGTTTTGAAAAGAAGTGATTCGTTGGATTTTTCCTAAAGACTTTTTTTAACGATGGAATCGATTTATACCCTTTAAGTATAATTTATTTTTCTATAGTATATTAGGAAAGTACAGCCATTACATCAAGGTGCCTTTGGATGTTTCTCGCTCCTAGGACTTCATGTGACAGCAGCTGTTGGACTGAGCTTAGTACAAGGAATGGAGATTAGAGTAAGGCTTTCACCTTGACAATGAGCATAAAGGCTTTTAAAAGCCAGGTAACTTATAGATTATTCAGTGTCCCTCTGAAAATCAGAAATAAGAGGCAAAAGGTCAGTTACCGAATTTGTTGTAATTAATCGGGTTTGAAGAATAATGTAATACATGAGAATTTTAGTAAAGTTTAGAGCTCCCTTCGGCCTGTGTAAAATATTAGCATATGACCAACGATACGGACTTAGCAAATGCAAACAGAACTCCAAAAACTGCAAAGGACAAGGTGATAAGTATAGGTGTTAAATATGGAACATCAAAATGACAAGATGATTATGCAAATGGGCATACCTCTGAATTATGAGCTACGATTAAGGAATGTGAAAATGATGCCTATCCAGGAAGTAACAGCACTTATATTTGCATTAACGCCCAAGATACCCCATACTATATTTAAGAACTCATTAAAGCTTGCAGTCACAGCTGCATATTCCTTCTTCAGACCCACTGTCGTTACAGTAGGGCACAGAAGATTTCTTGCTTGAAAACTGAACAAAGTAGCCGACAGAAATTAAATTACAATTTTGTTATGAAATTAAGCAAGTGTATTAACTTAACCTTGGGAACTGTAAATGCATTTCAGTATCATTTATACTCTACGAAGGTTAGTGCACTATCATATTCCCCCTCCCCTCCCATGGCCCCCATCCACGAAAAACATAAATAACTTAATGACACTACTGTTTTATTTTTATCATTTTTAATTTTATTACTGTTGTAAAAGAAGAACCAGTAACGAAACTTTTTCAGCTGCTAATAAATCACCTTCATTATTAGGAGAAAAAGGACGTAACCACGAAAAAAGATTCTTTGCCGTTCTATACCGACCCATAAATACCCGCCATTAAACAAAATAAGCTCGAGATGAAGGAACTTCTTTCGTCAGTCACCACCAATTTCGTTGAAGTAGACGAGACAACTAAATGTGAAGGCCAGAGGGAGGCGATTCTTTTTGTACACTGAAGAGGTATTGTCCAGTTATCAGGCTGATATGAAATAGGTATGCACAAATTGGAGTGATAGAATCGAGATATGAATATTATATCACTTCTGTTTATTATATATAAGGACGTTAATTGGACAACTATATGACGTTAATTATTGGAAGATTGGTATTCCATTTGGGAATGATGAGATTGTGTTCATATATATTATATATATATATATATATATATATATATATATATATATATATATATATATATATATATATATATATATATATATATAACAGTGAATGTTTGTATATTTGTTTGGACGCTATAGAAATCCGAATCGCTTGACAGACCCAGACAAAATTTTGCACACGGCCTCTATGTCACCCCAGAAAGGTTTATACTCAAAATCAAACCCCTACCCTGTGACAGACATAAAGACAGACAAAACAAATGAAGTTTTCGTTTTTACGTCACCTTTCCTACAGTGCTTTATGGGTTAATTTTCATTTTTCACCTGACACTCCAACTGTCAGACGTATGATTAACCTACAACAACAAATCCAAATCCCCTACAATATCAATTTTTTATAATAATTTAAGTGAATTTTGATGATAATTTATGAGAATTATTAATATAATTGTTTATTAGCTCGATAAAATCAACAATGAAAGCCTACATACGTTTAAATGAGGTTTGGAATTAATTATCGGCAACCAGAGTGGTGAGGAGTAAGAGGCATCGGACGAAACGGTTGCCAGTTAACCATATATACAGGCCTTCCCAAGTCTATCTCAGCACATTATAAATTTGATCGAAGAACTAAGTAACGTTTTTCATACAATCGCAAACACAGAATATGCATGAAAAAAACGAAGCATCAACTTTTATTTGAAATGGACACCTGGCAACTACATCAACCTGGGCAGTGAACAGCAATACTGGAAGAGTGGCTACTAGTCAATTCGCACCTATTGCTGCATTCCTATCATTTAAGAAAATAAAATGTTTGTTTATGGTTATTTATTAGAATGATATATATTCCTTTCAATCTTTTATCAACGTGTATTTATTCGAAACAGTATATAACCATTTGCCTTACATTCCTCCTCGAAGGGAATGTTTTGTTTATGATACCTTATTACGTCATTGCCATAGGTAGGAATTGATCGTTAGGTGCTCACCAGGACTTGCTTTGTACGGGCTGATATAGTTGCCGTGCGAACAATAGCGGTAATTTTTTGCTATTGTTCATAAATTTGATGCTATTGTAAAGTTAATGAGTTGTAATTTATTATACTATATTAAAAAGTTCTAAAACCAATATAAAGCATACGTATCACGAGTTGAAGTTATCCTATTGGAAAATGTTTTGCAAATTTTTTCCTTAATTCACCAAAAATCGCAAAACATAGATACCTAAATTTTTTTTATTCAGCACAAAAGTAAAATAAATTGCCTATCTTTTGATATATAATTCATTACTATTTGAATTAAGCATGATATGACAAGGAGCAGTGAAACAAAAGCAAAATGTACGAACAAATTGTAGGTTATAAGGTAAGTGATACCTGTTGGTTACTATTTTTCAAATAATAAAAAAAAATGTCATAGTAGATTATTTATCCCATTGTGAATTGTTGGATTCAAACCCGGGATAACTAATCTTCTGGGGGGAGGAATTTCATGATGTTGCCTTGTAATATGTATATCATCCTATTGTTTTGATATATTTACTCTTCTATTTATCTTGTGTTATGTGTGATAATAATAAATAATAATAATTGTTGAAATATCATATCTAGTGTAATGTCAGATCTCAAAAGAGTTAATGGTGTAGATAACTTAACAGCGTAATTTAGAATTAATAATATCTTTCTTGAAAATAGTGTAGTAGCAGGAGAGAGAAATTCGAGTTTAAGACCAGATGTGCCATCTTTCGTCAGTTAAGATAAGCGAGCACTTTGTTTTGATTCATGCATTGACAGGTCGGGAATAGCAATCGAGTCGTAAGACTTTGTCTCAAGAAGAAGACAAATGATTTTGCAACGTTACATATATTGTTCCGATTGCATTTCATACGATTTTCTGGTAAAGATATGTACCTTTTGAGAAATATGAACAAGTGTTGCACTGAAGCACATGGCAATTGCATCATGTTTAAGATTGCATTGCTCTGATCATGTATTGTCCTGATTGCATTAAAAATATTTGCTCTTATAGAATTTTCTTCTGTGTTTCGTTCCCAAAATGCCTTAATGACGTCATCTGATTGTTTCTTTCCTACTGGAATCCTAAAGTTTGTTCATTCTGATTTCAGAGACCGTAGTGTTGGTTCCCAGTCTCTCTCTCTCTCTCTCTCTCTCTCTCTCTCTCTCTCTCTCTCTCTCTCATTCTTCAAAAGAGAGAAATTTTAACATAAAATATTTGTGGTCATTGATATTAAACTTAGTTTTTAAGATCTGAATGTAGGAAAAGTGTATATATTTGGTAACGGTGCCATACAAAAACATACATATACGTTATATACACATGTATAAACACACACACATGTATAAATATATAGGCATATATATAATTATGTGTGTGTTTATACATGTGTATATAATGTATATGTATGTTTTTGTATGGCACCGTTACCAAATATATACACTTTTCCTACATTCAGATCTTAAAAACTAAGTTTAATATCAATGACCACAAATATTTTAGGTTAAAATTTCTCTCTTTTGAAGAATGAGAGAGAGAGAGAGAGAGAGAGAGAGAGAGAGAGAGAGAGAGAGAGAGAGAGAGAGAGAGAGAACCAACACTAACGGTCTCTGAAATCAGAATGAACAAACTTTAGGACTCCAGTAAGAAAGAAACAATCAGATGACGTCATTAAGGCATTTTGGGAACGAAATACAGAAGAAAATTCTATAAGGGAAAAACACACATCTATAAATGTGTATGAATATGTATACATATATATACATATAATGTATAAGTATATAAATTTATACATGCATGCATACACACACACATATACGAGTTTTATATATATATATATATATATATATATATATATATATATATATATATATATATATATATATATATATATATATATTTGAAAAATATATATATATATATATATTTGAAAAAATACATACGCGAAATTAACCAGAGTGAAAGCCATGGCTCTGTGGAGTAACGTTCGGTCGATTTTACTAGGTCCATGGATCTCCCGTCGTTTCCATCCCAAAATGCGAGTTGATAATCGACTGGATAACACTTTCTGCAGCCACCTGCTCTTACGGGAAAGCTGTCTGTTCCTTACTGATATGCCTATTTTTTTTATCTTTAAAGAGTTATATAATTTTCTAACAAGATTAGTGTATAATGTGTTGTTGTGAGGAGAGATAACATAGTTGAGATGTTAATGGATCTGCATAAATTCAAAGAGTCATTACTAAAGCTGAGGAATGTAAGTGAGAGGTCTTTCCTTGCTAAGTAATGACAACATGTAAAAGGTAAAGATTGCCTTAATCTTGGCGAAGTACCCTCTCTGTACTTACTCATACAAGGTTATGGTGTTCCTCTGTTAGTTAATGGACTTTGTTATCATCAGGAGAGGAGGGAAATAAAAACCAAGATAGGAGGAAAAAACCTCACGACTCACGACTTTGCCTTCGCAGCCACAACGTAATCTGACGGAAAGAATAACTTAATTTATTTCCGTCTATAATGTCCAGACGTTGAAAACATAAAAATTAAACTCCCTAAAATAGTCTCGTACTGACTTCATCCGTCATAATCAAGGAATGATGCAACAACAATTATGAGAAGGCGTTTCATTCAGGAAGTGTATCAAGCAAATGCACGCCTTTCTTAGGAAAGAACGCAGTAAGAGAAGATTCTTGCTAGAAGGAACTAGGAAATAATGGCACATCCCATTCGGGCGCAGGTCTCTCCTTGTCGTAAGTGTGCGCATTGCAGGACGTATGTTCCATATAAGACGATGCAACACTGACAATACACCTGCTCCGTGGATGTCATATTGCTGCAATGAACATATTGCTCACATCCTCTTATGGGCTAGGGAATTATGTTCCCTTATATTTTCTGCGCTCTTGTTTTTTGTGTCCTCTTATTTCCTTGTTATTGTTGTTTTGTAATGACCGACCTCTGTTTGTCATTCATTGATTTAAGTGTGAAACAATATAACATTGTTTTTTTTTATACCAGGATAAATATTTTCATATTTTCGCCTTCGTAGCTTAATTTTTTTCCTTTTGGTGCTAAAAGTTTCCTGGTGACTGCATATTGAAAACAAAAACCTTTGTTGACTAGAAATGTGGCTGTAACCTCACTTTTATGTTTTTAGCCTGCGTTTTACTGGTGCGTATATTGACTAGTGAATTTATTGTGTCCTTGTACCTTCCATTTTAATTTTAAGTGATTTAAAAGCTTCATTTTGCTTTATTTTATTTATTTTGGTTAGCCAACTTTTGAGCATATTCTTATCATTTCCACAGTCAATTTCTGTTTGCTGCGTTACTATGAATTTTATAATACGAATTGTAATGTTTTTATTATTTGAATTCGTAGGTTGATAACGAGTGAGTGTTTCTCGAAGCACGTCCCAATATAGTTATGAAAAATGCTGTTGTGTGGTTTTGCCCTTGGTGTCCGTGCTGATATGCAGATGGCGCTTCCCTGCTGGCGTTTCCATTTCTTTGGAAAAAGACGATTTTCAGAACTATCATTGCCATCATCATCGTCGTCATCGTCATCATCATCATCACCTATAAAACTGTCCGACGTTACAGATTAAAAGAATAGCAGTGACAGATACAATTCTCACTCTTTTCTTTCTTCCTGTCATTTGAGAAAACAGGAGCAAATTACTTTGCTACTAAATTATTTTCTTCTGGGGATAGGGGGTGTCCAACACATCGGATCTCTTCCCAGAAAAAAGTTGTTCTTTTGTCATTTGAAGGAAAAATGTAGTAGACCATTGAACAATACGATCTCTCTTGAGATTCCCTAATATAAACGACTTCTTTCGAAATCCTTAAAAATAAAACAAGAAACAAGAAAATATTGCAGAATGAATAAGTTTTTATGTATTTCATTTTTTCCTAAATATTCGTCCTTATTTCTTCATCTCAAACTCATCGAGTTGTGTTGTATTTAAGGGTACACGACTACGAAAACACAATTACGCTCACACGAGCGTATATATATATATATATATATATATATATATATATATATATATATATATATATATATATATATATATATATATATATATATATATATATATATATAATATATATATATATATATATATATATATATATATATATATATATAATGAGGAGATACAATGTCATAAAGGGTATGATAATTAAAAACGTAATTCTTATTTGAAGAAGAAATAGATAAATTAGTAAAGAGAAAAATTCTTGGGTTCATTAAACACAGTAGATCATAAGAAGTAAGAGTAGGCCTATGAGGCTTCCAACGTTACGTATGAGTCTAAGGAATCTTTCTATTTTTTTTTTTTAATACTGAAGAAAGAATTCTTATTTGAAGAAGAAATAGATAAATTAGTAAAGAGAAAAATTCTTGGATTCATTAAACACAGCACATCATAAAAAGTAAGAGTAGGCCTATGAGGCTTCCAACGTTACGTATGAGTCTAAGTAATCTTTCTATTTTTTTTAAACACTGAAGAAAGAACAGCTCCACACAGGCTTAATAATCATTATTAAGAAAATAATATGACCTGCACGGTTACTGGGACCCCATTAAAAAGCTCCATGATGCAACTAATGCAACAGAAAAAAGGTGAAAGCGAAGTCGGGGAAGGCACAAAAACAGTTGAATGCAGTAGGTAGAAAAGGACGGGGAATCCAGTGCGGTAACTCTGTTCTTTCAGAACAAAGAGTAACAGAGGCTTCGCAGAGCAGTTGTGGGGAAGGCACTCTTTTATTCTTGCTATGAAGATGCTGCCTTTCATGGACGGGAGAAGCTACGGAAACGGCCTTTGAAAAGGATGTTTACTCTTTTCACGTACCTCACACGTGTAACTTTACCCCCCATAGTACAATGGGCTGCACAGGCTTAACTGCAGGAATATTTTTTGAATGGATAAGAGAAAAAGTAGAAGGTTAGCGAAAAATGCAGGTAATTACGGTGGCCTTTTGTCAACAATTACATCCATAATATTTTAGATCTAAATGACGTTTTATTAAAAGGCAAAGAGCATAACTTCTTTCAATCGCCTAGGTAACGACTGTGAGTTTTGCACCACCGTACTGAACTGATTTATATTAGATTATCTCTTGCTTTCTATTTTTAGGGTCATTTTACAAATTACGTGTGATGTCTTGTGCTGCAATTATTACTCTAATCAACAACAACACAAAAAGAATACTGAGCTAACAGGGCACACTAAACATTACCTTGCTATATAGTTTAGGTAACATCTCCCAGTTCTCCACACTGAAAAGGCAGAAAGGAGAGTACCTAAACAAACCAACCTTGTTAAGCCAGCTTATTCTACTACTTAATAGTTATGCCTTTTTTTATTATTATCATCATTATGTCATAAACTGCATGCTTTTCACACAAATGGGACTCGGTTCCCTTGTCTTACAGCTTTGGTTCCGAGGAAGTAAGTAGAGCACTTGGAATAAACGATGCCCAAGAACAAAGCGTACAAGACCTTGAGTCCTGTGCCTGAAATACAGATCAACAAGAGAGAGAGAGATGGAGGGTGGTTTATAATAATCGGTTCTTGCAAATATGGCTATATTTCGTCAACAAACTATTCAGTGACTATAATCACCTCAGATGACGTTTCCCCCAAATCCGCATCGAAACAAGTTTACCTTTTAACGATCTTACAGAAAGCGGCCACTAATTTCCCTCAAACCCGGGCTCTGGAAAACAGGTAGGGTGATAAACTGAAAGTGTTTCGAACAAATGTTGCTGATATACGAGAAATCAAGAACTCGAAAATACATAATCGAGGATTGTTGAAAAATGATAACTTAATTGTAAAGCAATCATTAGAATGTAGTCACATACACAATAAGGCAGGTTAAGTTCTCTTTGTGTAAATATTGGGAAAAACACAATTAAGATGTGGATCATGTCAAACAGATTCTCTAAAAGAAGCTTTTGATAATTGGCACATAGCACAGGTATTGTTTTTTGATGGGGTGCCCATGAATGAAACATGTTTAAAGCTAATAAGCACCTTAAGTTATATAAAATTAACTTACATCTAATAATATTTTAATATCCTATTTCCTGAAACCAAATTCCTAAGCTCGAAATATTTAAATCAATAACAACTGTGGCATCTTCGAAGTAGAATTCTATATATAAAAATTAAAAGTAATTGCTTCTACTAAATGAAATTGATACTTATCCTACAACTGCGTTCTAAACATTTATGTTAAAGAAAGGAATAGATCGAATGTTCTTTCTTGAGAAATCTTGAGGATCAAGAAGTATTCTCAAATGAACACAATTCGGGAACTTTCGCAAAGTTATCTCTAACTTCCGTAGGCAGAATCTTGTGCAGAATAGCGAGATTTTACTGTTTGCCCAGCTATTCTTTACTGAGAGACACTTCCGTGGTGCAAATAGATGACATTTGTTCAGAAAGAAGTATTCTGAGCGACACATTGTTCGTCTTTGTTCACCCCAGATGAAAAAATATAGTGCTCTTAGCTACAAGTATAGTCTAGCTACTGGATCGTGGATGAGCTCCACAACTTTCGATGCTGGGAACCATGAAAAATTTTTACAAACTATACTAGTTTCGTGAATAACTTAGTAAAAATTTATATATGTCGCAATTAAAAAAACACATACAATAGGCCTATCATGGGCTTCGTTATTTAATATTTCATTCATTCATCGAAAGTTGCTGGCACTGGAATACCATGCGCGCTAAGATGACCATATTACGTTGGGAAGACACCAAAGATCATGCTTATTACACTCTTTATTTTATTTTGACGAGGAGAAAACATTAGTTTTATGTGAACGGTGCGTTCTAAACTCCTAAGTGCTCTTAGTGTTTTTATCACTTTGGTATCAACACGATTCGAAGAAATAGTGACTAAATTTACTGTCAGTTTTAAGAAAGTTGTCTGGCTATAAGCATAGAAGTCAAGTGATCTAAAAGGAAATAATCTTGTTAAAGTTGGCGGTGTTTGATTAACGATATTAGAGCTCAGGCATAAAACCGATTATGATGTCACGAATGCTGATGTAAACCAGTAGGCTTAGTCACATTTGTTATTACTTAAAGCCCAATTATGATGATAATTTATTCTTTTGGACCTAATTATGCATGTTATTTGCAAATAACATGCTAGTATTTGATACATGCCTCTTATTATCGTTATTTATGTTCAAATATACTACAGAAAGGACTTGGAGGGCAATTTGTTTGAAAAATAGTCTTCTGAAGGGTAGAAGAGAATAAGACATAACAGAAGAGAGTATGAAAATAAATGAAGGGATTGTAAATCTGGAAATAAAATTTAAAGCAACCGAGGTAAGGGTACATTCTGCTTTAAGGTGGTATTTTGGCCTCTTTAACGCATGAGTCTCAGTATCAGTTATTTCATTGCCAGAAAGATCATCTCACGCTTTTACACAGGGCAGTGTGAAAACAAAGCACCTAAAAAGTATGAGAAAACTGTAGGCACGAAAGTTTTACACAAAATCGCCAACTAAAAGATAAATACAATTGCTAAAAGATATGTTAATATTCCCGCAAGTTGTTGAGATACGCACAGAAGAATGGTGTTCCAGCAATCGAAGAACAAATCATGTGAAGCATATAGGATTGAGAATATCGCAAAGCAAGTGCAAGGCTTCACTTTGCATTAGGAAAGACTGGCAATACCCAATCAGGATTAAGGTTCTACCAGTCAAAGTTAGGAAGCAAGAGATGTAAGACCCAGAATTGCCTAGCCTATAGGTAGATAGAGTTCAAGAACTGCTCCAGTGGAAGTGCCTCAACATCGAGGAAGGAAGAAATGGTTACTGTAACGATAAAAGAGCGTGACGCTTTTTGGGTAAGAGATTCAGTGTGCTGCTGATGAGCCTATTGCGTAAGTATCGTAAACAGCTATTAGTGTGGAATTTCTTTTCCAAATTAGAGCTGCGGACTGTCACTCGATGGGCTGGAGTTCAATTCCCCGGCCGGCAGATGAAGAGTTAGAGGAATTTATTTCTGGTGATAGAAATTCATTTCTCGCTATAATGTGGTTCGGATTCCACAATAAGCTGTAGGTCCCGTTGCTAAGTAACCAATTGGTTCTTAGCCACGTAAAATAAGTCTAATCCTTCGGGCCAGCCCTAGGAGAGCTGTTAACCACCTCAGCGGTCTGGTAAAACTAAGGTATACTTAACTTTTTTTCTTTTCCAAATGGGGCTCATCCAAGGTTCAGCAGTTGAAGTATGGTTATTGCAGTATAGTAAATAAATACTGTTCGTTGTTTTTAAGGTCTAATATTTTCCATCCTTGTCTCAAAATAACTTTCAACCTTTGACATTTGACCGGTGTCACTGGTTTATATGCAGTTATATAATATAAACAGATCCATTTTAAGCAACGATACAAAACAGCACTAATTAATAAGATCATATTTCTCTTTTCGCATGAAGGGCCCCAGCCATTTTCCCTAAGTAAAAGCAATGGTGTGAAACGAAACAGAAATACTGTAGTTCTTACTTGCTATATTTAGGATTTTGTTATTACTTACTGCAACTGAAACACTGGCATTGTATGTAGTCTGCTCTCACGCAGATGAAAACGTTAACGAATATGATCAACAACACGTTTAACGGTAAAACAGAATCCACCAGCCTGTCTACGTTGATTTTACAAATCCGTAACAGTAAGACAATAAAAACTCAAACGATGCGTCACATATAAAGCTATTTTAGCAGAGTTCATGTTTTCCCTTTCTGAAAATGCTTCGGGTTTCCGAATGTTTTGCTCACCCACTTCTGAATAGAGTGAAACGACAGGCAAGACGAATGAGGAAGGATAAAACAAGCGGCACAGTTGTCGTAAATAAAAGACCAGCCATTTTAATGCCAAGGGATGAGTGTACTGTCATGTAAATTACCTGGTTAAAAAGATTAATATCATCGTAGAATTTCATGAAGTTACGCCCGTCCTCGTTAATCTTTCGTTCATGGAGATTTTGTGGAAAAATATCCAGCATTTTATGAAAATGTTTAGAACATCCCACGAATCCCAGTGTCTATAAAACGCACGCCGGAGAGCATTTACACATCCGTAGACATTTTCCTACAGAAAACTTTGTAGGGAAACATTATGCAACATTTCAAAAAAAAGTTGGTAAAACGATGCACAAACGCGATTTGTATTTCTAGGCAAAAACCATGAAAGCTTATTCGTTTATTTCTCTCCTGGGTACTGGCTTGTATGTATATTTGTTTGTCACGAATATATATATATATATATATATATATATATATATATATATATATATATATATATATATATATATATTTAAATGGACAATTCACCGCTGTTTCTGTATCACACTCAACAAACATAGGTTCGAATACCGGATAAGATGTATGGCCTCATCTTTTGTAGTTCCTCTTGAATTTGAAGTCATTGGTTATTTGTAGTTTAGTATTTAAGTGCATAAAGTGTGGAATGGTGTCAAGATGAATATATATATATATATATATATATATATATATATATATATATATATATATATATATATATATATATGTGTGTGTGTGTGTGTAGACAATAGAAAAGGAACTACATCAGAAATGAAAAGTAATTAATAAACTTTCTAGATCAAATATATATATATATATATATATATATATATATATATATATATATATATATATATATTATATATATATATATATATATATATATATATATATATATATATATATATATAATATATGATCTAGAAAGTTTATTAATTACTTTTCATTTTTGATGTAGCGTTCCTTTTCTATTGTCTACCACTTTTCTTTTTGTCATTTGCGTATCTCAGTAATAACGCTGTTTTACATTCAGAGCATTTGAGTACACTACCGTTACGACGCCTGAAGAAGAGGAAGAAGACTGGGCACTTCAGGAAAGGGCGACATCTGGCAGGATCTCTCAGAAATGCGGCAAACGTCGACGACATACGCCTCTCACGTAAGAAGTGGGTGTCCCAAGTGATGCATTTTTCTCTTGTCTTAATTCGATTATACTCGCCTAAGTCTGACAAGCGCAGCAGAATATATTCATATAAAAGATTTTACACAGAGAAAGAAGGTAAAAAAAAAAAAAAGACTATTTTTGGTGGTGGGCGCAACTCTGATGTTGTAGACAACAAAGCAAAGCCGTGTAAGGATGCACAACTGGGGGAAGGTTCACTTTATAATATAGCATCGTAGTAAGTGAAAGAATAAAGTGTGTCTTCATCTTAAACATGTATAATAAAAATTTAAAATCCCTTATCTAAGTACAGTAATATATCTTTCAGTCATGGACGAGAATTAATAATTGCTTTCTATTAAGGAATTCATACTAGTTTAATTCCACTAAAGAAATGCTAACAGTAAGTTTGTTAATCCACTGTGGTAAAGTAAAAAAGTTAAGCCTGTTAAAGCTTTGACTTTCTCAACGATATCCTGTGCATAAAGATTGTTGTGTTTGAAGCTGAAATGATTTTTTTCTCCAAAATCAAAGCACAGTTTTTCACATGACCATTTGATAAAGTTAGTATCAAGATCTGACAGGAAAAGTAACGGATTACTCTCAGTTCATAATCACCACATACCCATAGTTTATTTTATACTACAGTATGACTGAATCACATCGTCGGATGAAGTCCCATATCCGCCGCAAGGCGTCTGTTTTTCGTGTTAGCTACTCTTTAAAGAAAACAGCTGGCAATAGACACATATTTCTACCAGAAATTATTACACATTTTGAGCACAGAACTCTTTCTGTATGAAGAAACGATGAGGGATCTTCACCACTGCTTCTCACTGCTCTGCCCATACCATATCTCCTACAAATCTCTTCGGTCTTTCAGGCAAACTTTTCTCATTATTATAATCCTCGTTTTGACAGACAGGCAGTATATATAATCAATAAAAATATTTCTGTAGTGGTTTCCTGATAAGCTACAATGAAATATTCTTAAATGTGCATCTTCTATAAGAAAATCGCTAAAATGCTTACGAAACGAGTTTACTTTTCTTAATGCATACTGTCGGAAATTGCCATAATCTGAGATATATCTTCTACTTCGAAACTGAGCCGTCATTCTTAGGACCAAGAAGGTCTTACCCCATATAGGCCTTTCCCGTAAAATCTGATGTTTTCGAGATGAATAAGGGCAGAGGACCAGTCTACGGAGAAAGTAAAGCTAAAGAATAAGCAATCCCGGTGGGGAAGCGTACTATTGGTAGACGTAGTTACTAAATTAAAAGCTCTCAGACATGTTGGCGGTGAGGTTTAGAATGTAGACGAGGTAACGAAAAGTGATATATGAAAAATACAAAAAAAAAAAGGATACATATAAGAAAGAGGATGTAATCAACCAAATGCGATAATATGAGACAGGACTTGCATAGCAAAGAAGCTAAGCTTTTGCAGGCTTTGTGAATCCACGGAGGTGCGTATCCTATGACCCTGAGGACAGAGGTTTAGGCGGGTGGAATGCTCTGGGGGTGGTGGTTGGGCGGGGAAGCGTGGTGAGCTTTTTCGATAAATTTATTGATTGGATTAAATGGCAATCTCTGGCGTGGCATAAAACCCGTAAGTTGATGCCCTTAAAATAAAGGCAACCTTTGCATAGTGTTAAATATCCGTTAGTTGATGCACGTATCAAAAGGAAGGGCAACCTTTGGAGCGTGTTAAAAACCCGTAAATGAAAGTGTTTTTTTTTTTTAAAGCACCTACTTATACGTTGTTAAATCGCGGAAGTTAATGCCATTTCAAAAAAGAAAAAGGGCAACTCCTTCAGCGTTTTAAAACCCCGTAAGTTAATGACAGAGTAAAAGTAAACAAAAACAATTTCTTGCGCTGTGTAAAATCTCATGTTTATATAGCTGCACTTGAAAAAAAAAAAAGGACAACCCCTTTGCCCGGCATTTAACCCCGTTAGGCAAAGCATGCGTAAAATAAATGGAAGCCTTTGGCAACCTTTGGCTGGGTGTTAAAAAGCCCGTAAGTTAATGGTAGAGTAAAAATACAAAAAATTTAAAAAGAGTGGTCAACTTCGGTGCATCGTAAAGCCTAGGAAGTTACTACCATTAAAAATATAATTACCAGCAAAAAAAGGGGGGGGGCAACCTCTGGATCGATTTTAAGTAAATCTTGAGTGTGTAAAAATCCGTGTTAATATAAAATTACCAGTCCACCCACACTCCACCAAAAAATAAAGGGGGGGGGGGCAACCTCTGACACTTTGTTAAGAACCCGTTAGTAGAGGTCATTTAAAGATAAATTCTGCCACGCCTAAAAAAACCATAAGTTCTTGCCTTTTAGAAAAAAAATAGGGCAATCTTTGGCGGGGTGTTAAAATCCCGTAGAGAGTAAAGTACCAACTTTTCGCGGCGAAAAAACCGGAAGATAAGCAAATGCAATTAAAAAAAAAGCAACCTCTAGTGAGGCGTGAAAACTCGTGTTTATATGTATGTATATATGTATGTATGCAAAGCAGAAATTCATTGTCCAAATTTTCGCGACAGAATCAGCTCTCATCATCAGGGCTGTATGACAATACAGAATTGACTATTTGGAAATATACTCAGTAAAAACAATTTACACAAAAGCTACAAAGGTTAAAATCATAAAAATATCAAAATAAATTTGAAAAATTTAAAAAGAGGAAGATAAGACCTTTAAAGGATGAAGAACACTTACCTAACTCCATAGGAAGTAAAATCCTGTGAGTGACACGTACCTTTTCGAGCTGGAGAACGTCGACTTAGACTATATTCAAGACGGTGGAAGGGGATCTGACCGCTTAGCGAAGGAACCAGGTGCCTAATGGCTAATGATTCCTGCAAAGAGATAGCCTGTATTTAAAATCGTCAAACGAAAGTGAGTTGTTACATTTCTTGCAGGGATCTCGCGTAATAGAAAATGCTTTTATTTTCAAAGGATATATTGTGCAGTGACGACTCAAAAATTAGGATCTAATTTTACTCCAAGGAATCTTTTGGTGACTCCAACGTATTTCCCAATTTTGCATTTTATGAAAATAGAACAACAGCCCACCAAAGATCACTTCAAAGCAGGAAGCGTATCTTTATGACAGCCCAGTGAACCCAGTGCCATAGGAATTATAGATATTAATATAGCATTCTCTTCCTGAGGTGTGTTCTGAAATGCCTTTTATAGATGTTGTTTTTTTTATTTATGTACTCACTTCTTTCTGGAGTGAACGCAAGAAACAGGGGTATACATTAATAATTTGGGCATTAGTCACTGACTGACTTGGTTGAAATATGTCATTTGAAAGTTTTTTCACATATTTGTTGAACACAAAATGAGTGTAAGAATTCTTTTTGAAATATAGCAATAAAATCTGAAGTTCTGCCAGACGGAAGATAACGCAAAAGCACGCTGCAATAGTGTGCAGATACTATTTCATTTAAACATTAAAGAACAACTGCTATGACCTATGAAAGTCCTTATTCTAAAAACGCTCGTGCTGAAACCATGTTCTGTTCAGAGCGTCTCAAAAAGGAAGTTGGCTGTCGTGGCAGTGATTAACTGAGGACTGTATATTGAGATGTATGCCATTAACTACTCTAAAAAAGCTTCAGGGGCGTCTTTAGATCGAAATAGGCCATTAATGCCATCCACATATCTCCTATACAAAAGAGGACGATACGCCAAGGAATCCGTCTGGCATATGTTCCTTAGGGAAAAACATAAACGCAATCGAGTCCACATCGATGCGCCATCGAACTGTTTATTTACTTTCTTCCTGAGTATAAAATGAGTGCCATGCCCCACAACTTTTGAAAGGTTCTCAAAATTGTCCTTATCAAAAACAACAAACAAAATGTTTTCATCAAAAGAGATTTTTTTTTTTCGTCTACAATAGCATCCAGCGTCACTTGCGCGCTCGTCTAGAACGAGTGACATCAAAGCCGATCAAATATGAGTAAGTATCCTTTGGTAACCGAGGTGAGAAAAGTATATTCATTATTTATCAATGTCTTTTCTATAGGTACTAAGTAATTTGCTTTTTGATATTTTGCATTATTATGGGCCCCCAAAATAAGTCATAAGGTAGCCTGTTTTTAATGCTTTTTTTTTTATTTTAGCCTTTGTAAACTTTGCGTTTACATTTTTTTTTATTTAGTCACTTGCAGTATATGGGTCAAAGCATTCCCCCACCCCGCTCCCCCGGGATCGATCTCTGTATTGGCTGGTGACGGAAGGGTGGTAGCTACACCCAAATTTTAAACTATCCTATTCGTTCTTAAATAAATGTTGCAAGATTATGCTACTAAAATATGACTAAATTTGTGGCGGTATGTCCATTAACTCACTTCTCAATATTCTCAATATCTCACGTGATGATTTATCCATCTACAAAGCGTTTTCCGAATCATGAGTGTAGTGGTCCACACAATATGCTCAGGACAAGAGCGAATATTCTTCACTAGTGAAAAATGGTTGATGCAGTACTACGCTCCTCTGACTTTTTCCTCACTTAGACAAATCATTTAATTGTTTTAATTTACTTTGTGGAGACTTTCCTCTTCACATTAATGTAATTCTCTACACACTCTCTATCTCATTCTACAAATGCGATATTTGCTACGTGGGATATCATCAATGTTTTTGTTGTCTATACACCGTGATTATCAGTGTTACCAGATGATTCCCAATAATGCGATTACTATGCCTTTATTTTGGCTAAAGTATCCAAGAGTCCTGTCTGTCTAGTGTAGCTTTTATGTTTTATTTATGTCTGTTACATAGCTTCACGTTATTGTTATATAAGAGCTTATTTTTATCTTAACTTTTCCTATTTTTTCAGATCAGCTCTGCCATGGGGCTATTGAATCTTGGGAAATCGCATCTTCCTTAATAATAATAATAATAATAATAATAATAATAATAATAATAATAATAATAATAATAATAATAATAATAATTATTATTATTATTATTATTATTATTATTATTATTATTATTATTATTATTATTATTATTATTATTATTATTATTATTATTATTATTATTATTATTATTATTATAAAAACTCATTCTATAAGTGACAAGTAGATTAAAGTAACTAAAAGAGAAGAAGAAGAGGTAGAGATAGGTTAATCAATAAAGCGTTCGTTTTGCTGACGTTCATCCTCATGCCCCACTGACTACACCATCTGTTAAAATTAAGAGCAACCCAGAGTCGAATATTAGAAAGTCAGTACTTGCCCTGACTAAGAGTTGTTTCGTCTGCAAACTGTACTAGCCCGCTTTCTATGCCATCAATCACATAACTGTGGACAATAAGTACAAAAAAAAGTCTCAGAGTACAGTTACAGAAAATGTCTCAGAAAATAGTTACGAAAAGTGTCTCAGAATACAGTTTCAAAATATGTTCCAGAATACGGATACAAAGGATATTTCAGAATGCATCTAGTTCAAGATTTGCTAACTCAAAACGCCATCAACAACAAAATTATATTGCTCAGAACGTTATTCCTTTGCATACACAAGTTAAAAAATCAACGCTTAAATTTAGATCTCTATTATCCAACCATCAAAGTTACCCTACAATCACAGGAGATCCCATATACATATTCGAGTGCATATATTTCACATTCATAACCCATATCTCCCTATAACAATTAGCGAAAGAAACATCTCGCCTTCCGAGGAAAAGCCATTGCACATATTCCTCATCCGAAGTTTTTTCAGGTCTAATCTGGACGTGGCTGACTGTTCGCCTAATTTCACCTTAGGGGAATTGGCTTATGGGCACTAAATCACAAACGACCCCCACAAACAATAGTTCAGATTGCAAACTCAGCAACAAAGCAATAGACGGCATTCCCACTACAGACGATGCTCTCTCAAACGACAAGAATGTCTGTTCAGCGATGCTTGTCACACATGACTGCTGTAACAGACCGTTCTTGATGAACCCTAACGAAATCTCTCTCTCTCCCTCTCTCTCTCCCTGCATGTGGTGTGTGTGTGTGTGTGTGTGTGTTTTCTAACATAAGAGAACATACCAAAGAGTGTAAATCTTTTATTTCCTACGACGCTTTTGAAGTCGTAGAGCAAGCTGCTGGTGAAACCTCTCTCCATATCCTCGAGTCGTGAAGCATCAAACAACTGGTTCCATCATCGAACACTCAGTCTTCTTCTGCCCCTCTGTTTATAGCTGAAGATGCTTCTTCGTCCTTTTCGTGCCCTTTTGGTCACTCAGTTTTTATATTTTGAGGCGTTAGATTTGTTTTCGGTTGTGATATCTATATTTTAACATTAATGATTTTCACCGAGCCTTATGTATTGATTTTAGTTGTTACTTTTGCATTTTAGCCCTGATGATAAAGCCTTGCTTTGAAACGCTGGCAGGAAATAAAGTCGAAATATGCAGCACCCCCTTTTCGTCCTCCTGTTTTGTACTATATATATATATATATATATATATATATATATATATATATATATATATGTGTGTGTGTGTGTGTGTGTGTGTACACGCACACACACACACACACACACACACACATATATATATATATATATATATATATATATATATATATATATATATATATATATATAGTATGTAAATGGATAGGTAGATAGACAAACACACACGATATATACAGTATATGTATATATATATATATATATATATATATATATATATATATATATATATATATATGTGTGTGTGTGTGTGTGTGTATGTATGTATGTATACGGAGGTGGACAGTAGACAGGCAGATAGATAGACATATATATACGTATAAATACTGTATATATATATATATATATATATATATATATATATATATATATATATAATTATATATATATATTCTGGTAGATAGACAGATTGTTAGATAAACAGTTGAATCTCCCAACACCAGCTATAAAGTGGTTTTAACTGCTCGGTCACGTCATCTTTTCCGTTCTCTGAACGATTGTATGTCAGGTTAATGAACCTTAAGTCACTGAATTTAAAACTCACTTGGTATTCACTGTAATTGCCACTTATCGCGTTGGCATATATATATGACTGTGAAATATTTTCTGTTAAAACAGAAATCCATCTAATAAAAGGAGCCCATAAAAATGCCAAAATGTAGAAAGTTAAGGCTATATTTCAGAGAACAACTGACTCTCTCTCCAGGCAGGTAATGAATGGGATAGAGTTATACCAAGAGATCCAGAGGTCAGCCGTTACGTCACTCCAGTGGACAATTTCTCCTTAATCTTCTTAATCGCTGGTTGGGGGAAGATTTTATCTATAATATCTGAGTCCCAAGCTCCTTTTGAGAGGTTCATCGTATTTCTTTGTGTAGTCAAAGCTGATTCTACCATCTGGCTCTTGAACCGGCAACTGCTGCTATAAATTAATACGACACAAATTCCAGTTTATTCTGTGATTACAGTTATTTATATGGTTAAAAATAGCAGAGCTCTGTTGGCCGTACCTAACTGAACATTTATGTTGTACTAATCTCTGGGGGAGTTATTTGCCTGTAAAACCGATGTAGGATTGGTCACAGTCGAGGCAAGGGATTCTGTATAGTTCTGTGTCTTTGGGGACTGGCTTTTGGTGTACGTTAATCAGGGATTTGGCTAAGGTATTTGGGTAGGTACAAGCAAAAGGGTTAGAGTTTCCAAGTGTCTGTGTCAACGTCTTAATCCTGTCCAGGTGGGGATTTTTATTTTATTGTTGGGAGTCTCTCTAGTCTTGTTTTGAGGGGGTAGTAGAAAATTATGTTAGCTTCGTGGATCGCTTTCTCAGTTATATGGTCAGGGTACGTTAAAGATGACAGCTGCTCATAGATTAGTTCAATTTCCTTTTCCAGGAAATCCGAGGAGCAAATCCGAAGGCTCTTGAGAATAAATTGCTGGCTACGCCAATCTTGATAGAAATGTCATGATAACTAAAATAGTGAATGTATGAAAGTGAAAATGTTGGTTTTCTGTATACAGGAAATTTGTATTCTGGCGTGTCTCTAATCATTAAAACGTCAAGAAAAGGAATTTTGTTGTCTGTTTCCCATTCAACTTTAAATTTGATGCTGGGCACTAATGCATTTAATTTTGAAAGAAATTCGTTGAAATTACCCCACCAATTATCCCAAAATGTTAGGATATCATCCACATATCTCATCCACAGCATGTCTTTAAGTTTGATTGCATTTATTATTAGAGTTCCAAAATATTCCATGTAAAGATTGGCTAAAACAGGACTTAAAAGGCTGCCCATGCTGCACCCGAATTTTTGTTTATAGAATGATTCCCCGAATGCAAAGACGTTATCTGATACACATAATTCAACTAACCTTATTATTTTATCTAGGGCTAGTGGGAAATTATCTAAATAGAGGGCTAATTTTTCTCTCAAAAACTGTAGAACATCCTGTACTGGTATTTTTGTAAACAGGGAATCAACATCTAAGCTTAAAAGTTTATGTTGTAAAGTGGATCTCTTGGTATAAATACCTCTTTTCTGTAACTCTATCCCATTCATTACCTGCCTGAAGAGAGAGACAGTTGTTCTCTGAAATATAGCATTAATTTGTTACATTTTGACGTTTTTATGGGCTCCTTTTTTAGATATATACTTATAGATATAATTTTTATATATATATAATATTATATATATATATATATATATATATATATAGAGAGAGAGAGAGAGAGAGAGAGAGAGAGAGATTCACACACATATATATGTAATGTGTATATATATATATATATATATATATATATATACAGTATATATATATATATATATATATATATATATATATATATCAGGGGGTGGCTCTGGAGAAAGGGCAAGGCAACAGTCACTACCACATATCCTCCCCACCTCTAGCCAGACCTTCTTACCTCTTTTCTCTTACCTCCTTTCAACACTACTCGAGTGTATGTTCTTTTCTTTAACCTATCATCACCCAGTCTTTCCACATGACCAAACCGTTTTAAAACAATCTGAACCATCATCTCACTTAATCTACCATTTTTATAACTTTCCATGTATCTCCACATACCTGATTATTATAGGTCTTTCCTTGTGCCATTTATTCTATGTAAATAATTAATCTGCAGTTTTTTCCATATTTTTTTCATCAATATCCCACATCCACAATTCATATTCATACAGGAGAGTTGGCTCAACATTCCCCTCACACGTTGTCATCTTAGTTTTCTCAAATACTTAAAGTCTCCTCCGTCACCTTCGTTGCTTCTGTTCTGTGACTCTCCTCTTCTGTCATCATATCACCATTACTACATCTTCCTGGCTTTCTTTTACACTAACTTTCTAACTATTCATCACATTTAACTTTCTCCTCCCCAAAACACTTCCAGATCCTTTCGCTAGTCCTTTCACCATCTCCTCACTGTCATCTTCTCCCCTCCGTTCCATTCGGTGCTCTCAATGTCTCTCGTCTTCTTTTTGATAAGCCTATCCGCCCTACTGTGTCCCTGTACACGATCTTCCCTTTTGCTTTGCAAATAAACCTAAAATAACCTCTTATCCTTCATCTATGCTTCCCATTTCCTCATCCCATCACATATAGCTTTTATTGCCTCTTAAACCTTGATCAAACCAATCTGCCTCTAACCCTAACCCATCTTTCATCCTTTTTCTCCTTACATATTCTTCTCCTTTCCTTCTTAATTACCCTTACAGCCAAGTCTTCGCCGCTTTCTCTATACTTAAGCTTCTATGTATTTCAATTTTCTGCACTTTTATGTGTATTCATGTTCTTTGAAACAATGTTTGATGAATAGTGTGATGAAAATGACATTGTGGAGTGTCACTTGACGTAGTCCTTGTCAAAAATATTGCAGTTCGCCATCAAATCTTACCTCGCCTAAGCTTCGGACATTATCATGACTCATCTCGTTTTTTATTGAATCATAAAATCTTTATTACACCTTTAGTCTATTCTACGTGTACTTATTAATTTTACTACTAACCGTTACAAATTAGATGAGGTGTCCTGTTTGGTTACATAAAGTTTCACTGGACGGGTTGGTAGATAGCACTCTGCTGGTAGGATTCTTGTGCCAATGAAGAATTTGGTGATAGAAATTCATTTCTCGTTATAATGTGGTTTTAGGTCCCGTTGCTAGGTTACCAATCGGTTCTTAGCCACGTGAGAGGTCAGTGGTCTTTAAGGTATACTTAACTTATTTGGGGGTGGGGTGTTCTTTGAGTTTCATTTGAATGTGGTTTGAGAGCCTCCTCTCTCTTCCTACCTCGAAACTGAGTTAGACCAAGGCTGTTAGGGACTCTGTGAGTGCCTGGTGGCCGACGGTAATCCTGATGTTTCAGGTTAGGTGGATTCGTACAGGAGCTTATTTATCGTAATGGAGATTTTTATAGTATTAGTGAGTCTTTATGGAATCTTTCAGTTTATTGACAAATTCCATTATAATGACATATCAAAACATTCAGTGAAGATTATGAGTAGTTCTGAAAAATTGATTTTATCAGCGATTTTTTTTTTTTTTTTTTTTTTGGAATATGAAATTTTAGTATCGGTGATTACAGATAAATATAACATTATCCCTAACAGATCCAATGGATGAAGAAGTTCAAAATTAAACTTGCTAATTTATGTCCTTTCCTAAATTATTAGTTTCAGTCGTTTTGTGATTCGATAACGCACACGAGTTATTTCAGTCTTAATTATTTTCAACCATGAAATTGTACTTCAGAAAGTGATGTCTCAACCTTTATAGCGAATGCAGGTGTAGAGCTTAAAGTAGATTAACGTTAATATTAAATTTCTTCGTGAAATATAGAAGAGTACATCTCAATTTGTATCCTGTAAATCTTTCGAGATAATCTACTGCCACCTTATATAAGATATAAGGTTTTTTGGGGGTACTTAACACTCGATTGTGTTGTTTTTCTCTTCCTCTCCCTCTTTAATATACCCCAGCTGCGACCCCCAAAAGTTAACCGATAGCCACAAACGTTATTCAGTATCCCAGTCAGCTTGTCATCTGGATTTTTAGGAATTGCACCCATGCTGTTTCCTCCTCGTCCCATTCGGAGATGAAAGGTGGCCCAAAGGATAAGGTGAGTTACCGCGCAGGCTGAGCGCAGTGAAGTCAAGCGGCTAGCTAGGGTGCTGAGTGTTTATACGCCTTACCTGCGCCTCTTTGAATTCATAGCATTGTTTTTGTTAATATCATATTATTTCTTCAATAAACTTACACATAAAATACAAACTGAACATTGGAAATGAACACCAAAAGAAAAGGCACTTAGAAAATGATACAAACTTTGTTTATTTAACACTTAATTCTATCAAATGTTTATCAAAATTACTGAACTGTTTTTTCATTTTTTTATAACTTTATCTTGCAATGTTCGCTTCCCATTCGAGTTTACTAATTTCATTCTAAGATAAATTCTGCATCTAAAAAATAATTAATTATTCCCTCCAGAACATCAACATTTTGCCCTTGAAATTCTACAGTACGTCTATATAATACTTTTTACATATGAGATCCAATCCCCACTTGTTCCATCTGTGTCAGCTGAACCTAAAGATGGATACTTATTCTTAAACTTATGTGCTATGAATAATCCCAAATAACTTAAAACACTCATTCTCTATCACAGATTCTGGTTCTCCCTCCATTAAATTTCCTATGACAGTTCCCTCATCCTAAATCTCATCGGTTACAGTTAAGAGACGTTTCACAAGATATGCAGAAAGACTGTATATACGAGTATACCGCATACGTAAAAACACACACACACACACACACACACACACACACACACATATATATATATATATATATATATATATATATATATATATATATATATATATATATAATCATTTTGACATTCCTTACAATAAAAATTGCAAAAGGCCAATCATATGAATAAAATAAACTGGGGTAAATGCTCTCTCTCTCTCTCTCTCTCTCTCTCTCTCTCTCTCTCTCTCTCTCTCTCTCTCTATATATATATCTATATATATATATATATATATATATATATATATATATATATATATGATTAAATATCATTTTCACCTTCCTAACCCCGGATAAAAGTAGTCTTATTTATATGCAAGAAAATCTCTCTCTCTCTCTCTCTCTCTCTCTCTCTCTCTCTCTCTCTCTCTCTCTCTCTCTCTCTCTCTCTCTCAAATAACTGGCTATTTCATACACATGAAAACAACTTTTAATAAAATTTTGCCCTCTCTCTCGCTTTCGTGTTGAATAGCATTTCCTCTTTGTAGTTAAACAAACATAGGTCTAGGCCTAATTCCAATTTTGTCAATCTTAACCAGTGAACATGGTTTATTTGCATTAGGACTCGAGTGGAAGATATTGCATACTGTATATTCTCTTTCATTGCTAGAATTATCCATATAAACCTACGGTGCATTCAGTTATGCAAAACGCTCTCCCCTCTCTCTCTCTACCTCTCGAAAATAGCTGCCCCCTTCCTTTGCCTGATAAATAACAGGCCCATTTCATGCACATGAAAACAATTTCAATAAAATGTTCGTGTATGTGTGTGTGTCTCTCTCTCGTGTTGACTAGTATATCGCATTTGTAGTTATCTTAACTACACATAGGTCTAGGCCTAATTTCAAGCTTATCACTCTTGACCAGTCAAATATGGTTTACTTGCATTCGGAATCGAACAGAAGATATATTTGCGCACTTTCATTGATAAAGGTGTTCATATAAGCCTATAATTAATATTTTTATCACAATTTTAAATGTAACAGGTAGACTAAACCAAACTAGAGTCAAATGTTAAATACCTGAATCAACGGTGGCATTATCATGCACAGGTAAACGTTGGTTCGGTCTGGTATCATCCTTCAATTTTCTTGCATTTCCAGGGTAATAATTAAGCAATTCACGCATGAGGTTTCTTGCATGATCGCTTTGTTGAAAATGAACCGAACACACTTCGTTTTTGGTGTTTATATGGTCACTTAGACGTTCACCCATTTCCTACACATTGAGGAATCTGTAGGGAAACGGTAAAAGCTAACCTCTTCACTTCAAACACTGCCCTTTCTGTGTTACAGCATTCATAAGTAGCACATATCACCATGGCAATGACATACTAAATTCCAAAAGCATTAAGAATTGTCACAAATTCGTGAGAACCCCCGTCTACCTGTTGACACACACAAGGGGAAAAAGGTACTAGCTTGCCCAGCGACACCATGTGACGTCATGCGCGGGAGAGTTGAAAAAACGACTTCCGCGCAACTTAACGTATCTTACATCTTGGGCTGACCATTCACATTCTGTGAGCTCAAAGTTTTACCCCTGCGCTACGAGAACAAAATAGTAAGAGAAAAGCCTTTGAGCTATCACATGCTCATAAAATTTAGTCTACTCGTATTTAACGTCTATCAGAATTCTAAGGTTCTACTTCCAGTAGTCAAAACTTGTTTTGACTACTATTATTTTGGTGTCTAAAAATCAGACAAAACGGGTTAGTCTTAAAACCGTTTTCTCTGAGCAGTGTAAGACCGGCCTAATAACACACACACAAACACACACACACACACATTATATATATATATATATATATATATATATATATATATATATATATATATATATATATATATATATATATATATATATATATATATATATCTGGTAAAAGAGACCAGCCGATTCTATAAATATGTTTAAAACTAATACGAACTCTCTGTTACGATGATGAGGATGAAACTACTATAATTAGACTTATAAATAATGTATCTGAATTTCACTCACAACTGACATAGATTTATATCCATTTTGGTAAAAGAATGGACTAGGTAGCATTCCCACTCACTTTCACATGAGTGAGTTTGAATCTCACAACAGAAGAATAGAGCAATCATCATATAAATACACCGCTGGTACTGGCAAGCGTTATCTGAAGCGTTATTTGTCACTGTGGCTACTAAAAACAAATGTGTCCAGTAAACGTGACCAACAATTATATATACATATATATATATATATATATATATATATATATATATATATATATATATATATATATATATGTAGATAGATATTTATATATATAAAATCTCACGGCTACGAAAGCCGTATGGGTCAGTTCCAGCTCGGGTAAAATATATCGGAAGTTAAGAGTTGTAAGAATGGATGAACTGAAATAGACTTACAGTCCTCTCGGTAGCATGGTGGACTACGGGAAGTCTAACTCTTGCTAGTGTGAGCGGGTACGAATTTCGCTACGGAAGGTGCAAAAATATTTAAGAGTACATAAGAGAGTAAATAAACGCCCATCATATATATATATATATATATATATATATATATATATATATATATATATATATATATATATATATATATATATATTATATGTGTGTGTGTGTGTGTATGATATCAATATATATATATATATATATATATCATATATATATATATATATATATATATATATATATATATATATATATATATATATATATATATATATATATATATATATAAATTTGTATTATATGTTTTTGTGGCTGTTTATTTAAGTATGACGAGTATTGGGCAAACAAAAACAGCAAAAGCAGAGAAAGATAAAAAAGAAGCAGAAAGTAATGCGTTGTTTTCAAGCAATGCTGAAGAGCGGTAGTAATGCGATGTTCCCCCTTTTCTACATGAGCATATGTAATCGTAAAGCTGAACCAGTTTTAGTGTAAGATCTGAAGAGGTTCCTAAGGACAGAATCCGAAGTAGGGGTGACGAAAGAATTGCACCTCTTTGTTTTAGGTCTGCAACGATGGCGTGATGGTGTTGGCAAGACATATCCTTGTTTGTGGTGCTTTTATTAAGAGCAGTTGGCGTGATTTTTCTACTGGCAGGTCGAGTCTACAGGGTGTGCGAGGCTCAGTGGCGCCTGAATTGTCCAGCGGGGGCCGTATGAACTACCGAGATCAATACGATGCAGGGTTGGAAGTAAGGGCGCTCAGCTAGTATCCTACAGTCAGCTTGGTTGAGCGGACGTCGCACACAAGTGCTCCGCAACCCGCCATGCCTGAGCCGCCCTTCGGCAGCGTAGACAGCTGATATCTTGTTGTATTTGTTGGCCAGCCATTGTGAGGCTGGCAAGGTGGCTGGAGCCAAGTGAGTGCCATGGTTGGTGAGTGACGAGGAACAGTGCTGGGCGTGCCCTCTGATTCGTCACCTGACCTCCGCCGCCCGCACAGTTGACCGCCGTGACCCCGCACAAAACCTCCTCCTCCACCACCAATACCGCCACCATTATGAAGAGCTCCGGATGGTCCCTGGCGCGACTCGCCCTACACCTCCTGGTGTTGATCACCCGTTCCTACCGCACATTCGCCGAACCACCCACGTGAGTATTCCTAAATTTCCACCACCTTCTAGAAATAAAAAAATGAAAAACAAAAAATCTCACGCCCACACCTGCATCCTCACGCCTACAGTAGTGATCACAAAGGCACCACCAAAACCACTCGCTTTTGTCATCTCACTCCACCCCACTCCATCACCTTTCATCACAGAAGCAGCAGCAGCAGCACGGAACAGCACTATCACCTTAGGTTCTCTTCAGAGGAGGGTTTTGAACTCTCTCTCTCTCTCTCTCTCTCTCTCTCTCTCTCTCTCTCTCTCTCTCTCTCTCTCTCTCTCTCAGCCACCGATCCCCCACCGTCTCCTCCACGTAGGTTTCTCCTCCCCCCTCCTCCCCTCCCTTCCCTCTCCCCTCCCCTGAATTATTTCCCCATTTGCAACATCACCTTTCAAGTCCATCCGAAGGCTCCTTTAGGCCTATACCTTCTCATCTGC
>NC_089744.1:8057500-8070000 GCF_040412425.1 Macrobrachium rosenbergii
AGAAAGATTATATTTCTAACACCGGAAAATAAAAACCGGTAGTTTTCCCAGAAATAAAGACTGAAATTTTATACCGGTCGTTACTTGTATATCACTGTAAAAGGTGACTGCAGTTAAACTGTTGTTACAGTAAACAAACGATTTTTTCTCTCTCTCTCTCTTTTTTTTTGAGTGCAACAGTAAAGAAGCAGGATGTTTATGTGTTAGAAGGAAATATCGCTCGCATTCTTTGAGGAGAGGAATTTCGTTTCTTTGTGTAGTTATGAAAACAAAATGTATTTGACAGCTGCAGAATTTTCTAGCTTTTATGATCCTCTCTGACTTATTACATAATGGTGAGCGACGCCAGACATTATAAATTTCGACCTAAGGTATTGGTAATGAAGAGCTGGTGTGTGCCTTTAATTAACTTCGCATGCTGTGAATCTATCAGTCTTTCAAGTCTAAAAATTATATGAGATTACTTGATGATACTGCGCAATAATTAATAAAAACTGTCTCGTATTTCCCAAGTTCGGTTCTTAAGTGAAGGCGAATAAAGACAGAAATCGGCTGGTGTTTTTAATAACGTCACTTTAAGGTAATTTTCGGGTCATAAATAATTTAGACATTACATATTGTATAAATAGTCTCTCTCCCTAACTTACACATATTTTTATATGTATTTACTAATCCATACTTTTATCAATTAGGTTCACTAGTAATAATTTGTATTTCAAGTATTGTAGTGCCCCTGAAATGACATAGCCTATCGTCGAAAAACTCGGATATGCGTGTTAAACTTTAGGGTACATGGAATTCACAGTGTTGGCTACTGAATTTTATCGGAATAAATGAACTGAACGACCATAATGTTAGCATAAATCAATGAATAGACAACATATTGACTGAATATTCTTACATATAGATCTTATGCAAAGGCCACATACACGTAGAAGAGTCATCGTACGGAGTGCATTTCATTACACTGTGCTATGATATTTTTTTTATAATTTTTTTATTCTGATACTATCCCGTAGATTTCAACAAATCTCAAGGCTGAGCGAAGATATGAAGTCCCATTAAAAATCATAGGTGAATGTTGGGGTCTTAAGCACTCCGTACCTTTTGGTAGTCGAATTTTTTTTTTTTCTGGTTCAACAGTGCAGGTACTGATTTACATATAGCAGCCTAAAAAAGTATAAGTAACTCCTTTTTGGTATTTTAAAGTAATTCGGTTAATGTACACATGTTCAGTTTGTATTAAATAAAAACATAAACGACTCATTGATATCGAGGATTGTTGTACAAAGATTAAGCTTCACATATTCCGTATTATAAGAGGAGCTACAAATAATTCATTTATGATACCATTAAAAACCAAATTTATCTTAGTTTTACGTTTCATATTGCACACAGGAAAAATAGTTTATCTTGTTCGTAGCTCATTTGAATTTGTCATTGTAGGTGTGATGTATATTCCACTCATAGCAGTGTTATAGGAAAAAGTAGTAGTAGCTCAGATTCGGTGAACAAAAAGAAGGGGACAGTGACATATTATTCAGTGATTTGGAAAGAAAAGAGCTCCATCTTCTAACATATAAATTTTAAATTTTTGGCTTGATTCTTATGAGACTTTTCCCAAATTTGCAAGGAATCGTAGACTGCCAGTTTTAAAAGTTTCACAAGGAAGAATTTAGTGGTTAGCGACATTACTAAAATAGTAGCTACTGTATTAAAATGCCTAACTTGAATCGGATGTCGTTTCGTGCATGACCTTATGGCAATTTAAAGTCCATTTGAAATTTGCATCCAAGATCAAAATACAGTAGCGAGGAAAATGACGTTGCATCGTTATGCCCTTTCTTCGAAATCCAAACGCTAGAAGTGAGTCCAAACTAAAACGTTTCATTTTCCCCACTTTTTTACGTTTATAGTTCAAACCGAGCCATGACGTCACGCGGACCCTAACTTACCTTCCCGAAAAAAAAAGAAAAGGGTCCCACTTTTCCATTTCAAAGTGTCATTGCCAGTAATGCTCTATTGACCGACATTCACTCACACAACTCTTATTAGTTTACTGTTTTAATTTTGCTATTTTCTCCTTTGGTTCTTCTTCACCCTAACTTATATAATACTGCTCAGAGCTTAAATTTAGTGGAGCACATACATACACATACTATTGAACATACAGCAATTTTTCACTGTAATTTTTTTAAATATCTCACTTTGTTTAAAGTGCACACGCACACACACAGCGACATATATATATATATATATATATATATATATATATATATATATATATATATATATATATATATATATATATATATATATATATATATATATATTATATATATATATATATATATATATATATATATATATATATATATATATATATATATGTATATGTATATGTATATATATATATATATATATATATATATATATATATATATATATATATATATATATATATATATATATATATATATAGCCTGTATATATACATACATATATATATATATAAAATATATATATATATATATATATATATATATATATATATATATATATATATATGTTGTTAAGCACAGAAACTGAATTCGGCAGGTTCTATACAGTAGAGTCGATATCAACTTTTCGCAGCCGAATGCTCAAGTCTACCGTCCATCCCTGTATCCTCTGTCTAAACCTAAGACCCAGGTCCGAATCCTGGCCGGGGTGGTTACATTTGTCAGTTATAATACCCCATGGGTGTGGTATTCCCAAGGTATAGTGGAATTATTTGTCATATATGATTGTGCGTCAGGTTATAAATGTCTTGGTGACTGTTTTCTTCATGCGCAAATATTTATACAAAAACCTGTCTGTCTATAATCCTACCAATTACCAGAATCTTACCCATAAAAGGGCCTTTTGCTGCAACACCTCATGACAGGAGGGATAACCCTCATTATGATGTTTATTCCTCAGTAAACTCATAGCACAACTAAGTGTAAACGGGAGGTATAACATAATAATGAGCACGAACCGGAATTTAAACCTCGCCCTTAATCGTACACACGCACTGTACATTAAAACAAAAACATCTCTTTACTAGTTACAAAAGTAATGATGAGGTTGTAAATACGAGCAAAATGCTTGCGAAAAAACGCCACTTGTTAAGGCAAGCAAACTCGCGCTTGTATGCCCGCCTGCATGTCGAGTATACACACACACACACACACACACACACACACACACACACATACCAAGACCTATTCTGCGAAGCAAGGGACATACATACCAAGTGTCGGTATGAACTTCGCAGCAGCAGTAGCAGCAGCAGGGTATAAGGCAAGAATTTAACATTCGACTGGTCAATACACGCCTGGTCGCGCTCCTTCCTCTCTCTCTCTCTCTCTCTCTCTCTCTCTCTCTCTCTCTCTCTCTCTCTCTCTCTCTCGTAACCTCTTTCCCTTCATATCATTTCCCCCTCACTCCTTCCCCACCCAACCCCTTTCCGAGCCCTCTAGTCTCTACCATTCTTGCTCCTCCCCCTCCTCCCCCAACCCTCTCTTCCATGGGCTTCCCCGATCACCATTCCCTTCCCGGCCCCTCCCCTCACTCCCTGTTTTCTATCCGCTCTTCTTTTCTCTCTCTTCTCATTTGTGCGCTCTCTCTCTCTCTCTCTCTCTCTCTCTCTCTCTCTCTCTCTCTCTCTCTCTCTCTCTCTCACTTGCATTTTGGTATAATCTTTGTTCTACTTCAGGTTGTCGTGTCCTACAAAACCGTAATGAATGAATGAATAATATAGAGGGCTTCTGAAGATTATACGCTCAAGTGCTCAAACTAAGAGATGATAAATCTGCCTTTAACTGAACTAACTGAAAAGTCGTGAATTTTTATTTGTAAGAATAAAAACTAACAACTGATAAACTTGCTTGTATCAAAACAACACATAGATCTGAAATGTCACTCAAGGATTTTCAGTTCAAGGAAGGTGAGGTGTTTTATGTGTCCAACTTTGTGGGAATTGATAGAAAGTATGATCAGGAAAATGTCCGTACTGATTCATGCTCTTTGGCACTGGCGTTAAATCGGATGTCAATAGCGAACCATGACATATACACCGAAATTTCGTGAGAAACGATTCTTTATTGATAAATCAGGATTGTACAATGATTTGCTGAATATATTCCCACGTGCAGTTCTCCAGTTATAAAGAAAATAGTCTTGAAAACGAGCTAAAAAAAAAAAAATCCGATTTTCAGAAATGTTGCGTTTAAAGGAAAATAATATCTAGGTCAGTTCGTTCAGAAAAAGCATTTTATATTAAATAATACATAAGTATATATATATATATATATATATATATATATATATATATATATATATATATATATATATATATATATATATATATATTATATATTATATAATATGTATATGTATGTTATATATATATATATATATATATATATATATATATATATATATATATATATATATATATATATATATATATATATATTATATATATATACATATATATATATATATATATTTGTGTATTGGCAGAATGGGTTAAATTAATACTTACGGTTTTGTTCGTGTATTAATGCTTTCAATGGGCATTCATATTACGGTAATTTACTATTTCCAGGATTCAACAAAAAGCCTGCAAGAGATGAGATGGAATTATTTTGCATTTAGTCTATTTTCTGTAATTTCCAATCAAAAGACTATTGCATATCTACTAACGGACAGTCATTTATTCACATTCTGTCAATGACTGTATCGGGTGGAATATGACCCTTGCCGCAAAGGGAACGATGAATATCCTCTCAAATTTTGACTTTTGAAGTGCAGACTGCTGACATTCAGTACTGGAATAAGCCTTTTAGCGTATTATGGATGCAAATGCGCCATAGTTCTCACCACGTAACAGGCATCACCAACTACATTTTTATTCTTTCTTGCTCCTCTCTTCTTCTTTTCTTTCAAACCTCCCTGTTTTAAGAGATGGCCCTTGTGCCTATTTACCACCAGCTGCGTTCTGTAAAAACCTTGACTTTCCGTCCTACCAGTAGGACCATTCATTCAATATGTTCCGGAATAAATATAGGTTTACTTCGACGTTCTTTGATATTCATTCCAGGCGTATGGAATATTATAAACACTAAAGCTAATGCACAGCATGCTTTCAAATGTAATACTTTTTGTAATAAATGCAAAATGACTGTGACATGATAAAAGAGATTGTGTACGAAACCTGCAAATAATGATAATAGTATAACATGAAAGGTCATCAGAGAGCAATATGTCTGTAGTCGTGTCTGTTCATTTGAGTTTATTCTAAAAAGATGTAAATGCTAAGAACATATGTTCACACGAGAAGCCACAGATGATGGTTTTCTATTTCTTGTGGTATATCTTGCCGAAGAGCGTTAAAAAGTTTAAAATTGTCAGCAAACCAGTTGACAGACGTATCATAAATACAGGAAGATACAGTATCCAGGCAATCAAAAATAGATCTGACCGTTTAGAACGGGACAGGCTTGTTTCGCGTAAGAACACTTCCACAGATGATCTTTTAGTATATGATAAGTGGATATGCGCCACTGAACAAGACCTTGTTGAAAAGATGTAGTAACAGCAATCAGAAAGGAGGGTTTTTCGGTTCTGAGATCTTCCTTGAAGACAATAATAATAATGCTGATAGCCAGATTCATGAGACTATTTTACATCTAATGGAACTACATCAGCATTTACTTTTCCGTATTGGCATTGATCGCATTGAAAATGGCGAACATTTCAAGATCATTCGCGAAGGGGCCGTTGCGAAATATGCAGTCGCGTTGTAGACGGTAAGGATGATGATCGTGCTAAAAGAGCATCGATATTGTTCTCTTTCAAGAATACGAAACCTGCTTTTGACTGTGCTGCCCTCCGTTATGTTATGTACACGTGCACGCACAAGCATGATTGAAACCATAGATAAGAATGACTTTGATTAATCTTTGTGTAAGTTTATATATTTTTCAATTTTTATAAGTCAGGAGATTTAAAGATAACGTTTGTGTATATATATATATATATATATATATATATATATATATATATATATATATATATATATATATATATATATACACATGTATACATATATATATTTATAATATATATATATATATATATATATATATATATATATATATATATATATATATATATATATATATATATATATATATATATATATATATATATATATATATGAGGGCACACGTGTGTGCACATAGGAGTGAATATATTCACTAGGCAATAAACGAACATTGAACATGCTCTTAAAGTTGGCAGCCCTGATTCCCCTCACACCTCCCCTCACATGAAGTGAATGTTTTTCTCATCTCTTCCTCCCCCTCATACCCTTCCAACATCACACACGCACAGACCCCTCTCCCCGCCCCCTCCCCGCTCCTCCCTCTACTAGAATACCCATTGTTATGAGATCGTCTCACGCGAAGTACCCAGCACAGAATTCAACTTCATTTTTCTTGTTCATGCTACACGTCGGCCCCTGCCGAGCCGTATCATAAAAGTTAGACGTCGTAAAATACGTTGTAATTATCGTCGCCATTTTATTGGAAGGTTCGTTATTCGTTTGCAAAAGAAAAACCTCATATAAAAACTATATCATAACAGGCTGTAAGGAGCCACAAAGTTTTTGTTGCATTTTATCAAGACAACACGACAGAATTATTGTTTATCTATCATTGTGATTGTAATTTTGCAAGCGAAGCTTATTAGTATATCGTATTAACGCAGTAAAAACTTTTAAATGTTACTTTTGTTTCATGAGGGGTCTTTCATCTCATGCAAAATATTCCAGCGTAATTGTTATCTCGTCCAACATGTCGGCTGATTAAGGCAATTTCATTTCTCGAGGTATCTTAAGTTTCCCCCCCGTCTGCATACTGACTTTGAAATGTTTCCTGGGTACCAGGCAAGATGAGGCGCCTCACCTGAGCCGAGAGTTATTACTGCGCATATTTCGCATTCTAATTTAAAAGTCTTGTCACATATTAGTTTTAGGACGAAGTCAGACAATGACTTGGGAACTAATGTCACAAACAGACAGGGGTGTCAAAGTTGATATTCGCAAAAAAAAAAAAAAAAAAAAAAAAAAGTGCTAACACATCGCCCAAGTATAAGCTCTAACACTGGAATTTCATGCTGGCAAAAGCGATTTTTCATACGGGTTTACGTTCGTTTTACAGCTGTAAATTACAAAACATGCACGAATGACGAGCGAAGCAGCAGGAAGGATACAGTCCTCGTCACACGAATACTCACGCAAGGGGACCTTTCCAATGGTCCCCTGACCTCTCCCTTTCACGCTCGCTAATATGCTGGTTGTTTGAAATTTTCATTTCCTCGTGGGAACCCTGCATTCTAAATCTTATGCTGAGTTTTAATTATAGGAACTCGGATCGCATAAAATAAGACGGGGGAAATGTTAGGAAAGAGTACAGGCAATTCACAATGATGTTGCTGTAATTCGTTTCATTTTCATTTCGCCTAGCCTTGCTTTTAACAAAAATTGCTGTCGATCATAAAGATTTAGTTCCAAATGATGTCTTAAAACCCACTCATTTTAAGCTACTTAACTCATGGCATTATAGGCGTTATACTAGAAGACAGGAACGTAATTGATCAACTATAATATAACTTTTGTGTTTGGAGTTCACTCTTATGAACCTCGATTATGATCACAGTGTAGTTAAGTTAAAAAAGAAAATAAAATGGGTATGCGAGTTAGAATTAGGTTGCTGAAACTACATGTCTGATTAGGCAGTTGGTCGTACTTAATGAGAATGTTGGTAATACAAATAAAAAATCAATGATAAAAGTCCAAGGTAGGCTATTAATGGTAAATGAGATGTTTATGAAAATTATTGTTGTTGGATACAGCTAATGAAACTTATTGGCTGTTCTGTTGCAGCGTCTGGTAACTTACTATTATAAGGTAACTTCTGATTGGACAAATCGCTCCACTGAAACCGATGTTCAGACTTGGATTTATTTGCGAATTGAATTTCACCTAAATTCTAAACAGAATTAAATGAAAATAAATAAGAATTTATTAGTTTTAACTTTAAATGTTATCGGTATCCAGATTAAAAGTACATATTTAATGACGATAAAATCATTACCTTCGGTGGTATTTCGATGTTATTACGGTCATTAAACATGTAAATGTGTCCCGACAGGTGAAAGGTACCAAAACCAGCTCATTTTCCATGACAGTAAACTTATCAGTAGACCTCTCTTTAACAATGGTGTTTACTTAGTAAATAGAAGAATAATAAAACTGAATAAGCTGAGGATTTAGAGTATCTGCCATGAAAATTAAGATTTCACAGTAAATACATAATTTTGTTTGGTTAGCAGTTATGCTTTTAAAAGATCGTTGTTGTAGGTTTTAGAGGGCAGTGTACATGGCCTAATCTGCAAAGTGCAATATCTGTGTGTGTGTGTGTGTGTGTGTGTGTGTGCGCGTGCGCACCAGAACTTCCTTCATAGCCCATCAGATGATGAACACTTTCCATTATGTGTTTTGAGGGTGGCTGAGAGAGTGAGATCGCCGAAAGAGGTTTTCTGGTTGATCCGGGGGAGGGATAAGGCTTAGAGGAAAGGTTGGGGGGGGGGGCGACTTGCTGGGCCTGATTAGAGTGTGCCCTTACGTCGCCGGCGGTAGCATGTGCCTTGGTTGTTATGCTGGTGGTTCCTAGTGGTGTCCAAGCGCTCGTAAATCAATTGACGGGTGACTTAGGAGGCCAAAGTTCCATTATGAATTTCAGGTGCAGTAACGGCACTTGGAGAATCAATACTACCTGAACGACACACCCAACGACAACACTAACACACTTACACCCACCGCATCAACACTTCCCCCCGCCCCGACTCCAGCCATTCCTTAAACATTGCCCTCATTCCTGTGGACCCACCCCGTTTCTTGTCGCTACCTACTTCGTGGCACCGATCAGTACGTGCTAGAAATTAAACCTACGTTTTTAATATTAGGAGCATAGCTACTAGTCATGAGACGGGCGCTTTAGTTTTAGCAAACAAGCGAAGATAAGACCTTCATAAACGGGAAATTCTCAGGGCAGACAGTTTTTCTTGGGGTAATGCCAGCAAGATTGGAAGGTGGAAGAGGGATGGGTAGATTAGAATGACAAGGAAGCCGAACGAGCCGGGTATAAGCGGTATTTTTTTCTATGACGCTTCGATCCTCCATACAAAAAGATCGATTGCCTGCGCCGAACGCACTGCCACACGTATCAAATGGCGATAATGAAGGCTTTAACGGTAAGAAATGTACGTGTAAATTCAAAAGAATGTACAGCCATTGCAGTAGCAGTCTTCAATGTTTTGCCAGCATTAAAAGAAGACGAGGAGAAAAAAAGAAATTGAAAGTGAACAAATGAAAGGGACAGGTTGAAGAATATAAGCCTTTTGCTGCATTTGAGTGTGTGCTTAAGCATTGTCTAAGTAACCGCACGGGGCTTGATTCAGCTCAAATTCTCCTCACTTCTAAAAAAATGGAAAAGTCTTGAAGGTTCTTTAACGAGAGTAATAAAAGTCGTACCCTTCGAAATTTGGCAAACGCCAATTATTTCATCACAGACTTTGATGTACTTTCTCGTTCTCGGTCAAGTGCAGCCACAAACCTTCAGTGTATGCACACACTCAACTCACACATTTTCAGCTCAGCACAGGCAGTGGTTTTTGCAAGGCCATCTTTGGGGTTCTCGTCCATAATCAACAGACGCAAACTAAACTGAATATGCGACTGAGGATTCAGATAGAAACTGAATGTGCGACTGAGGTTTCAGATAGAAACTGAATGTGCGACTGAGGTTTCAGATAAAAACTGATTGTGCGACTGATTCAGATAGAAACTGAATATGCGACTGAGGTTTCAGAAACCTGAGACTTCAAATAAAAACTGAATATGCGAATGAGGCTTCAAATAAAAATTGAATATGCGACTGAGGTTGCATTTAGAAACTGAATATGCGACTGAGACGAATGAGAAGGAAGATAATAAATGCAGAATAACATTTATTAGGTACATAGTTTATGGCTGTTGTGTGTTCTGCGTGTTTGCATACTCCTGTGTGAGCGAATATTTGAGCTGGAAATTTTCCTCAAAATATTAGTAAAAAGGTAAATAATTATCAGTAGTTTAACAATAAAACATTAAAAACACAAGCTGATAGTGTCCTTTGAATCTTGTTTTCCTAACTGCATTGATATGCACTTACCTCGTCATATGAACTTTCGAAAAATCGCAGCATTTACGTCTCAGTTAGTGTAAGGTTTAAGACTAGCAATTTTGCCTAATTTCGGTTCAAACTTATTCTTCATTTTCATCCAGAAATTAGTTATCAGAATTAGGATATTTTCTCGACATCTTTTGTATTCTTCATTTTCATCCAGAAATTAGTTATCAGCATTAGGAAATTTTGTCGACATCTTTTGTATTGCTGATATTATTCTCGAGAAACTGATCTTTACCTAAAGAATATATCACACCTTGATAATACTAATAGAAAAATGTGGGATGTAGCATAACCTGACCGATATGTTGAGAGTATAAGTTTTTCATTTTCAAATTTGTGCTGGTTTGTATATTTACTCCCAATCAGTGTTGAACTTTCACTCTTATGAAACTTTTGCAGTAAGTGCTTTACCATATACTCCAAATAAGAAAACTTTCATGGACAAATTAGATATGAAGAAACACATTTCACAAGTAAGCATTACCTTTTGAATGTCTGGCGTTACCAGTGTAATGATTATATTCTTAGTAACTGGTTGAAATATTCGCCGTGGTGAGACTGAGACACCGAAGCCTAAAGTTTTGTATCAGCTTCCGCAGATATCGAATTGGTCCTTCATTACATACAAAAGAAAATCATTTTTTTTAATGCAAACACCGTCAGAACTAATATTTTAAGGATGCTATATAGCAGACCCCAAATGGGATGAAAATGGAAATTAGCTGAGAGATATTGAACGCGAGAGAAAGGCTACTCGCACAACAGTGAGGGTTTTTGATATCCACAATGGAATTCCTTCATTAGATCGGCGGAATATCTATAGAATTGCACCACCTAGCACAGAAAAATAGGCTCCTTGGATAAGGAAGAATCAGTAATTAAATGAACTCAACTTTGATTCGGTCCCATTAAAGAATCACACCAAATATGAGATCTATATTCTAAACAGGGACTAGTAAGAGAAGCATAATGCCCCAGTAAAAGGGATGAAGGAAAGAACTTATGGTATAAGAAAAATGCAAAAGGTCGCGTTCACGTTTAAGGCACATATCCCCAAGACAAGGTTGCGACAGCATAATCGACTGGATCACTAGAATAATGGTACAGATAATTGGGTAGCTAACCTTATTATCACAGAAAACTGGAAAAAATGGACGAACGGTTTAACTGACAAGTAGATGGATAGTGTGTACTGCGGGGATCGAATGAACATGACTAAGCACTTGGCCCCCCTTTCATTTATGATCTCAGATCAGATTTAGTAGACAAATATGCAGTTCGAGACTGAGAGATTATATCTAAAGATAACCGAAAGGCGAAAGAGGAAGAAACAGGAAGCGTTCTGTCGTCCGCAGATGGAAGAGAAGAATAGAAAAATTCGTTGATAAAGAGGAGAAAAGACTGTGTAAGAGGACAGAATCTTGAAGAACACCACTAGACATGAGGAATAAAGCACACGTTGCACTGCCAGTTATAACTCTTCTGTAGCCAGAAGTAAGTTCACAGGTAGGAGTTGAATTACATAGAGGAGCTTTGGCGAACTGAACTCCGGCCCACAATCCACTGAGCACTTGGTAATTTCAAAAAAGATGTCGAACCTCCAAAGATGACCAAGAGCCGGTGTAGACAACATTGCTAACTCTATTATTGTGATTGGAAGACAAGGATAATAGGCTATTCAAGGAACTTGCTAATATTAGATGCATAGAAAGATGCGAATGCGTACGCGTTCGTATAAATGAAAGCAAAAGGCTCTGGCTTAAAGGAATGGATCTCCCTCTCTTTAGAGTGACTTGAACCGGCGGCTATTTCCAAGATCAAGATAAAGACAATGATTTATTATACGAAAGGTACTGATACTACAAAGGGCAGGGTCAGCTCGTTGTGAATTCCGGAAAGGATCGAAGTAAATTGAATGCTATTGAATAATATCTAAATGAACACAGCTTCTTTTGTATTTCTGTATCATGCGCTTTCCTTTGACAACACATGAAGTACCTCCAAAATCAGGACATTGTCTACATTTGCATTATTTTGTTTGTCTTTTCATCTTATTTTATTAACGTCCTTTTATTCTATTATGTTGGATTATTCATTCCGTATGATGAAAGGTACTCATACTTCGATTTGGCTGGACCTTTTTTTTGTGACTTTGTGTATGTTACGTTTACCGTCCTT
>NC_089744.1:8072500-8115000 GCF_040412425.1 Macrobrachium rosenbergii
AGCGACCATGTTTTAATTATCATGAGGAGAGTCACGCCCGAAGTGCGGGTATTTTGCATGGAAACCGTTTTTTTTTTTTTTTTTTTTTTTTTTTTTTTTGAAGCTCTGAATCGGCATTATTATGAGAAAATGGCACTGGACGGGATAAGGAAAAAAGTTTTTGTGCATATTTTTAGAAGTATATCAAGCAGGACAGATGACTAGGCTTTATAGCTTAATATTGGGATTGCTGACAGTTGAAGCCAAAGGGGATGAGTAATTGCTATAAATTTGTAAATTTGTTCATCGTCAGAGAATTTGCGAGTAAATGTGTGAATGAGGAAATGAACTAATCGAAAATATACTTACTTGAAATTTATTCAGCATTTAGAATGTTTACGGATAATGATATTTCATTAGAAATATCATGATCCGTTGACAGGCGCCTGATATAGGTTCCTTTTGTCATTGGCCAATTATTAAGGATTATCCCAAAGTTTCGAACTGGTTTTCTCGCAGTGAACGTGTCAGAAAATCGGGTGAGAAAAGTTTTTGCTCTTATGGTACTGTTTTTATGATTTTTGTGAATAAAGACAGTTCTGAATAGTTATTTGTAATCTTGTTAACTTGAACCGGATCACGTTTCAGCTCGTAGTATTCAGTATCTTTTCTTTTAGAATTAACCTTGTAGAAAGCAAATTTCGCGATACGCTAGCGGTTTGAAGCAGGCGAAGTGACATCACCCTTTTTCATTTGATACTTATCTTTTTCTTAGTTCTTGCAATGTTTTCAAAATTAATAAACATGCGCAAACAGGCTAATATAAGAGAAGGGCGTAAATGTAGTTCTCTCATGTCTAAGACGTTCAGTTCCATCTTAGAACGACTGCTGTTGTTTATTACATTGAATGCTTTTAGAAATTACTGCCGAGGACGTAGCCAGGACAATTAAAAGGCTGAAGACTAGAAAGACACTGAATTCATAAAATGAAAACTAGATCAATATTGCTTTTCTGATGACGCCGGTCCCTGATTTAGCTTCATCCCATTATTTTATGTTTTGTCTTCCTTCAGACGTGCCTACGGCCCCTTTTCAAGTTGAGTTATCCACTCTTCTGCATTCTAACGCCCTTTGCATCCATAGTCATTCGTTTCCACAATGTTCCGCCATTGCTCTCATACGCATTATGATATGTCGTCTTCTTAACAATTGCATTGAATATAAGGTCATTTCGCCCCTCGCTTTTTTTTTTAAAGGATAGCTCCATTTGCATTTATTTTCAATAATTACCTCTACAAAGCTGTATAGTTACCCATCCATTCCATTCACTTGTCGAAAGAATCTTTCTATGGTTAGTATTGTAAAATATGGTGATCAACTCGGTATCACCTGCGTGAACATCGTTCTTTCCATGTTCCCTTCACATCATTACATCTTATTCGCCCAACTTCCACATTTTTACTCAACTCTCCCATACTTATCTATTACTCCTTTAATGATGATATCAAAAGTTCATAGATACAAAGAACGGGAGTTCTTCTCTAATTCTCTACTGAATTACTGATTTTCCTGGCAGCGAAATTTGACAGCAGTCCACATAAGTTATAAAGCTGAATATCTGAAAAAAGTAAATAAGCAAATGTGCTTATTTACTTTCGTACCTTACTCGAAAAGTTTCCTAATATGTAACTGATTCCCATATCTTCTCCCTAGCAAAACTAATCTGTTCTTCCCCTCTTGTAATAACTCTCATCAGTCACACCTTATGATTTGCGTTGTTCCTTATATTTTCCTTAGTCTCTCAAGCAAGACTATGTCCTTTTTGTCCTTGCTTTATCACTTCTCATGTCATTTTAATTATTTTCTTTCTTATTGCGATTTTTTTTTTTTTTTTTTTTTTTGCGGGGGGAAAGGTTTGAAGTTTTCAATATCAGGCACCGATTTTAACGGTTCCGAGACGCTATCGTATGAAGAATAATATCCTTTTTTTTTTTTTTACGGAGGCATAAGATCCTTTCGCTCTGTTGCGTAATTTAACGTTGCTTAGTTTTGTTCATTTATAACATCGCCATTCCGTTTTATGACACTTCCACCCTGTAATGACTACCTGTGTCTTGGTTGCCCCACCACGCCCTCACTTCAACTCACTTTCTTTGTCCTTCTCTCATTCTCCAGTGTCTGTATGTGCAAAAAAAGTATTCATACACAGACACGTGTATATCGATTAGCAGACTTGGCGCTGCATGGATCATCGACGTTGAGAAACATTATACGAATTCGCGAATTCTGCTTTCTGCGAAATGCATCGTGACCTTGGAGAATTGAATTATGAAAATTAGAATGCATACGATTATTATTATTATTATTATTATTATTATTATTATTATTATTATTATTATTATTATTATTATTATTATTATTATATATGGCACACACTACTTTATATTATCCTTCTCTTACCGTAAACGAAAACATGCATATTAAAGTTTCAGATTTATGTTTAGCTATACGGGAAGAGTTTCATGGTTTATATTGAATTATATATATACATATATGTGTGTGTGTGTTTGTACACACAAATATATATACATATAATATACTGTATATATATATATATATATATATATATATATATATATATATATTATTTATATGTGTGTGTGTGTGTGCGCATGCGTGCGTGCGTGCTTGTGTGTATGTGTGTGTTTCCATTAAGCCAAATCAAAATATTAGCTTTGCATACTTCTGACTACAAAACATTTCTGAATTCCTGTTTTTTTATAACATTCGGGATCTGGAATAAAGCAGAAAAAAAGTCATCTTGGCCATTGCCAGGCATGACTAGTGGTTCTAGAACACAAAGCAATGAAAAATGCTCCAGAATCATGCGGTCCGATTTTCCAGGTCACAAGTGATCGAGTGATTGTTAAGATTCATGGATCAATATATATGCTGTTACTAACAACAGTGTCGCTGCGCTATAACAACTTCGTATACCAACTCCTGAATACCTGAATTATATGCAAAAGTTACCCTGCTGCCTGCGCCTCGACTTCGTTATTCATCGCCATTTTCCTTCGCCACTCACTTTCTCACCCATCTGTCTTTGACCGTGTCATGTTATCATTGCAGCATTAGTAGTAGATAATCATACATGTACATCTTTGCGTACACACTTGTACAGACATCCCGTGTGCGTGTGAGTAACCTTCAGTAGATGTAGGAGATATATATATATATATATATATATATATATATATATATATATATATATATATATATATATATATATATATATATATATATATGTATATATATATATATATATATATGCATGTATATATTGTGTCGTTATATATATTTGCCTATGTATCATGGTATATGCATAAACACATGCTTGTCAATATGAGAAATAAATGCCAGCTAAACACTACTATAGGTACTGTCAGCGTGGCTATTCACCGTATGTGACATTTATGCTCGATCTGATTTGGTATTAATGTGACATTAATTTTTCGACAGATATTCTAGAGTAATTAGTAGAATGGTAGAATAGTATTTTTTTATTCTATTTATGCCCATTTAGTATAATTCTTCTTGAACTGTCTCTTCCAGATCACTTAACACTGATGTGATGTTGAAAATCTGTACTTTCGTTTCATAGCTAATATTATATTCAAAAGATTCTTGGTTTTCTCATTTCACCATTTATCTGTCTTCCTTCTTTCCTCTTTATTTTCGCTCGCTTTGGGAATCTGGTTGTGAGCCATTTCTTCCTATGTCTCCCCATGAACACCTTGGGTGACAATGGTGGCTCTCGTGGGAAGAATTTGGGATGAAGTAATTGACAGGTGCTATGGCCCACGACAGACTCCCGTGCAATGCGAACGGAAAGCAAAGACGGAGAGAAGGAACGGACGAAGAGGTCATCACTCAAAACAAAATTGCCTTCCCTCTTTCTAGTAAAAAACAAAAAAAACAAAAAAAATACCGATGGCCTTATATTTCCTCACGCACGGACTTTCTTCACTTATTTCCCGCCCCCAACTCACCCTCCCCTCCCTCCGCCAGAAAGGAAGTGAGGGAAGGAGAGAAAGATGGTGGCCAGGAGTAGGGTGGAGGTCCATTCCTCTTCAGAACTCTTCATCCTGTCAAAGGAGATGAGGGATGGACCTTCCTCCATCAACCAGTGTTCCTTCAGGAGTTCGAGATATATTTGCTCAGTATGTCAGTCTTCTCTTTGCACTGCTCTTAATGATTTTGTTGCCGGAGGAAAGACCTCAAGTGGACCAGTCGTTTCTTTCTTTCTAGTTTTTTTTTTCTTTTTTGTGTAAAAGATATCTTGATGATTGTAAACTGCGAATAAGGAAGATTTCATGAGGACACGTCAGTAAAGAAATGTCGTTTCTAAAGAAGTAGTTAGATATTTTCTTGACACTAAATGTGAATTGTGAATATTCATGGGTTTTTATCACTCAGAATGAGCAGAAGTAAAAAAAACCAGTGAATTATAAGAACTTTCTCATTCGAAAATGATGAATGAACACTGGTTGTGGAATGTGTTTGTTTTCAATAGTAAAATGCACTTCTTTCAGACACAGGCGTTCTTTACCTAACAATTGAGTATTTGCACTGAATTTCATGTGTGTTCTATTTTCAGCTATCGGTCTGCGGTCCAAGAAGCATTCAAGTAAGTCCTGAGTTCAAATATTAACCTGTGCATTTGCTTGTCTGTAAATTTAGTAGATTATAGGCTGCAATAATATAGAATTGCTTGCCTTTGTGTAAACATAAAAAAAAATATTTTGTCATCAATGAACTGGAATTTCCAGAGGCCAAAGCAAACACGAATCACAATATAACGAAACCAGAACTTGAGCACAGGATCCCATTCAGTTACGTGCCTTTCTTCCTTTCGTGCACAGAAGAAAAGAAGAGGCTTTTCGAAACGGCTTTGGGATTTATGCTCAGATCTTTTAACACGGGATTTGGTGATATTCTTTCTAAATTCATTCCCAAACATTGGACACAAAAGTCACATGCACGAAATATTATGCGCTTTGATGCAGAATGCAGATCACTTGATGCCTAACAAGACATTTATCCAGTAATGCTTTGAATTTTCAGTAAATGTATATTCAAACGAGATTATTTTAGGTAATTCATATGTATATGAATATTGATAAGTAAATTATAAGTGTGATTACATATTTATTCACACATACATACGTACACACACATTATATATATATATATATATATATATATATATATATATATATATATATATATATATATATATACATACATACATACATACATACATACACACACATACACACATATATATATGTATATATATTCTGTGGTCATAGAAATGCGCATGTGTGTACTCTTGTCTGTTCAGTCCAGTGAATTTATGTGTACGCATGAATTTGTAAATATCTATCTATGTATATATCTATCTATTTTCATATATATATATATATGTAAATATATATATTGTATACATTTGTGTATGTGGTGTTGGATATTATTATGCTGTGCGTATTGCTGACCGCTTTTTCCTGCTCTTGGCATAACATTGTTAATTATCAGTCTTTAAGAATGTTAGTGTAATGTCACTAACCTAAACTATAACCCATTCAGTAAGTCCATTAGATGTTTTACACCTAAAAAAATATTTAATCCTTGCTTCTTTGTGTTTAACGATCATTTAATTATCCAAGCATCATGCGTAATATTAACTGTTTTGACAAGGTAGATAAAAAAAGAATGGCTTGTCATTTGGCTTCTCGTATATATATATATATATATATATATATATATATATATATATATATATATATATATATATATATATATATATATACATACATTTTATACATATATAATATATACACACATTTATATACATATATAATGTATATTTATACATTTATGTATATATATGTATATATATATGTGTGTGTATATGTATATATATGCTATATTTTTATATATATACACTGTTTATCTTTCGCAATTTTTGTCTCGCCTGGCTCTTTGTTGCATGATTCCGCTCATTAATTCCATTCTGTTTTAGCGACCTCTGTTTTCATTGGTCATGTAAATATATCTGGAGATTAGTATTACAGTGTATGTACCGTGGATTCACTTTAAATTGTGTCGTTCTCTACCATAATCTGAAAATTAGGTGATCTGTTTAGCCGTTTTTATTTTTTTTTTTCTTTTAACGTATAATTTATGAAGGTTGCCTTTAAATAAATGAAATGGTATCAGAAAAATATTCAGTTTTTTCTACATTTTATGTCTGATGGGCTTCTTAAATAGTGATCTTAAACAAATGTTTTTTTTTTTTTATAAATTCTAGAAATAATGAATCTTAATTAAAATAGCACCACGCTAGCCATGAAGCATCTTATAAAGATTACTCCCATAATGCAATGCTTGCACATTTTCTATAAGCTAATTCAACTTGTGCAATCCCAAGCATAACTTAAATAACTTGAGTAATGTAGGTTTGCAAACAGACAATAATAATTGCCTATTAAGATTTTTATTTATATATACATCTATGATACGTATGAATGTAGCACATGCTTATGTATGTTCCGTAACATTTCATCGTGAAAACGTGTGTTAAAGGTATAAAGTAAAAGTAAGGGAGATTGAATTTCTGCTATTGTAACTTTTTCCTGGGTATATTCATGACATATTTCATATAAGTTATCATAGTGAATGTAGCCTAATAGTGATTTTTAAAATTTATATTTTTTTTGAGGTAGACTATGTCTTTCTTTTCATTATCTGGTAATGCTGTATGATGTATTTTTGTTCAACAAATATTACTGTGGGGGTAAGTAAATTATTCTGAATGTAAACTTTCCTGCTTGCACTTTTCCAGACACCATCTTGGTCCTTTATAGTTTTCTGTAAAAGAAAACTATCAGATGGCTATTTGCCTTTCCGTCCGCACTTTGTCCGTCCGCACTCGGATCTTAAAAACTACTGAGGCTAGAGGGATACAAACTGGTATGTTGATCATCCACTCTCCAATCATCAACCATACCAAACTGCAGCCCTCTTTTTTATTTTATTTAAGGTTAAAGTTAGCCATGATCGTGCGTCTGGCACCGCTATTGGTGTCAACAACCCAGGCCACCACCTGGCCGTTGCTGATAGTTTCATGGGCCGCGGCTGAGAGTTTCATTCAGCATTATACGCTCTACAGAAAACTCGATTTCCCCGAAGAAACTTCGGCGCATATTTCACTTGTTATGTTATTAGAAACAGCAACTCTTCCACGTCAAATCAGGCGTGACTCCTGTAAAATGTATACGGACGTTCGCCAGGTAGAAACATCTGTTTCTTGCTGCTAAATACGAAGCTGAGCTCTGGAAGCGCAACATCGCCGGCGGATGTTTAAATAATTCAGGCACATCTTTTACTGAGGAAATTAGATATGAATTTCTCTTTCAACTGACGTTAACTTCCCTTACTATCTCCGTTTGAAGTGTTGATATAATATCTTGGAAACCCAAGAGCTGCCCCGCCTGGTCCCCGGCGCTCTCTCCTCCCTCTGCCTTCCCATAATTCGAAAGAAGGAGGAGGACCCGACGTCACTGATTCCAACAAAAATATGGAGCATAAGAGAGGAGGGGGAGGAGGAGGAGGAGGAGGAGGAGGAACGGCGGCGTGGTGGGGATGAGGATATGATGATGAGAAAGTGGAGGAGGGCCTCTCTATTGGCCAGAAGACCTTCAGGCACGTCTTGGAATGAGAGAAAAATAGAAATATAAAGAAAAGCGAAAGGAAGACGGAGGGAAGGGTGAGGACAAATGGCTCGGTTGGCGACGGGTAGGGTGAAAAGAAGCGGGAGGAAATGGTAGAAGAGAAATGATCCTCGGGGTCCCACAGGAGAGGAGGAAGGGGAGAGAGGCTCCTGGATTCTGGAAGAGAGAAAGAGAAGAAGAAGAAGAAGGAAAAAAGATGGTCAGGAAGGGAGGAAGAGGGAGTTCCCCAGGGGCATAAGACTCTGTCATTATAAACAAATCTCTTAAAGCTTCAGCTTTGCATTTAAAAAGATAACTCAAAATTCAGCGTCAATGACTCAAAGGTTCCTCTTCTTTTCTCTTCCTTTTCTTCTTCTCCTCCATTGTTCGGGGGTTTTGTATTAAGGATAAAAATATCCTGCAGTTTACGTTATCCCTCGGTTTCTGTACACACTGTTTTGTGTGTCTTTCACTCCAGTATGGTTTTATAGGGCGACATCAAGGTGACCTCATTTCGAATGTTATCGAAATCTAAACCCGAATTAAAAAAAAAAAAAAAAACGGAAAGTGCTCTTTTGATGCACATATGTATAGAGGTTTCAGTCTCTTAGTTTAATCCTTTTTCGACACTCAGCGGAACAAAAATTTATTTAGGAATAAAATTTTTTGATACACTGTACATTGTTTGGCTTTTTGCAAAAGTATTTTCAATGCAGGTAAGTGAATTTTTTGAACAGGTCTCGCAATAGTAACGATGAAAAACCATTTGCTGAGACACAAGATTTAAAATGAGTAAATAGGTTCAGCAAAATTATGCTGTGATAAACAAGACTGCCAAGAGAACAAAAAGAATTTTTCGTTTCTCATTTTTGCGCAATTTCCTTTGTTCTGCGAAGCTTCTTTTTCATGCTGTAGACCAAGACGGGCAAGGTTGCCCAAACAAGCCAGGTCCCGCAAGAATAGTTTGTTAATGGACTCGACTCCTACATGCAGGGGAAAACAGCCTCTTGAAAAGAGGCAAGTGGAATGATTTAGGAAATGCAGGGCAAGAGGGATATTCCCCTTCCTGGAAGGAACTGGAATGAAAGTCACCGCACCGCTCGACCCTGGGGTTTGTCACTTCCACGCAGACAATACCTGAGAGATCGTTAAGTCTGGCGTGTACGACGAGGACCATAGATTGGACATATCGAAAAGCCTTTCTTGAGAGCCGTGGCCGAAGAGATGTCCGTAACGCAAGCAGGGAGAGGCGATCTTACGGGAGATCAAGTAAATGCAGGTTGAAAGTAAGAGCCAAGTCATTTCTCTGATGACCACCCTTCTGATGCAATGTCACGAAGAGCTTACGCAAGAGCCCGTGCCAACGCGAGGCTGGGTTAATCTAAAACGAACGCCAAGAAGAGCAAAAGGCCATAAAAGGACATTTTAGTTGATATAGCCATGAGAGGAGCCTGTCAAACACGAAGTAAGGACGTGACGTACCCCCAGCTCACTGAGATGGCCGACCAGATACGAGTAAGAATAAGTCCGCGCTTTGCTGATGTTTCGGAAAAGATAATAGTAATCTGGACGTTAATGAGCTTTTGAGAGACAATACTTCAGACATTTATTACTATTCTGGAACAAGGAAGAGTCGGTAGAGTTGTGGGCTAGCACTCGCTGGGCCCGAGTTCGAGTCTCCGGCCGGCTAATGAAGAATTAGAGGAATTTATTTCTGGTGATAGAAATTCATTTCTCGCTATGTGTAGTTCGGATTCCACAATAAGCTGTAGGTCCCGTTGCTAAGTAACCAGTTGGTTCTTAGCCACGTAAAATAAGCCTAATCCTTCGGGCCAGCCCTAGGAGAGCTGTTAATCAGCTCAGTGGTCTGGTAAAACTAAGGTATACTTTCTGGAACAAGGAAAGGAATTAGGTATTGTTGACCATTCTGAAACAATAAAAAGTGAGGAAAAAAAACCTTAGAGTCAGATGACAGCTGATCAATGAAACAATTACAGGAGTACGGACAATTCTGAAAAAGGCGATAGTACGAATATTGCAGACCGTTCTGAAAAGAGAATAGGAATCTGCACATTGCTAAACATTCTAATAACGATGAGAAGAGTCCAAGCGTTGGTGATCGTTCTGCAACAGTCGACTGACAAAAGTAACTGAATCTAATTGAGTAGCAGATATAAACAACTCTGAAAATAATAATGCTTATCTGTGTGCTGAGGATTCCTCTGACAAGACTCGACTAAATTTTATTCTAAAAATATGAAATTATCAAGGTCCAGTTTCTTCTCCGGAATGTTTTTTATGCGAAAGAAACCCACAGAAGTTTTGGTATTGTATGACTGGCTTCAGTCTCTTTTCAAGAAAGTGGGACGTCATGTTATCTTATTATTATTTTTATTCGTGTCAGAAAGACTTCTTTTTTTTTCTTCAGCCATGTGTTCCGTCGATCCATCCACCAGCTGTCTCATATTTATCGCCAGTCCCTTTGTAAATTTATCGGATCGATACTGTCGGGTCAAGGTCTTTGTGATAGGGTCTGTGCATTGTTTTAGTTTAGCCCATTGTCCCGCGGCTTCATTATGATTGACACCGTAATTTGTTTTATTCGTTTTTACGACCGTCCAGGTCATAAATAGGTGGTTTTGAGGCGCAGAACATAACTTACTGCCCGACACAAAGGACCAGCTTGGTCCCATGCCAGTTGTTTCTCCGTCTATGATAGTTTCAATCGATTTTTTATGAAGTTAAGGAGGTCGTGTCTCTCTCTCTCTCTCTCTCTCTCTCTCTCTCTCTCTCTCTCTCTCTCTCTCTCTCTCTCTCTCTCTCTCTCTCTCTTTGCTGTCGAACCCACAGTATCATCTTCCCTACTCAATTAGAAAGCCTAATTGTCCTCCCTTGTGAAAAGCGTCGTTTGGCTTGTTAAAGGTTAATGCCTTCCGAATAGGAGAAACGGAAAATGATATTCAAGGATGTTTACATTTTCATCTCCCATAATAAAAAAAAAAAAAAAAGACGTGCATTTAACGAGAATATGACATTTTATAACAGATGCACTAACAAATAATTTTTTTCTTTTGGCGGTGATGAATTTGGTCCAGGATGAAAATAATATTCGGATGCAGAAAAGCTGAGCGGTCTGTCCGCGAGTAAGGTCACTAAAAGATAATGAAATATTGAGTCTACGATGCACGATGAAGGAAATAGAAGGATCTCTAATTCATCTTGATATTTCCCTTGTACAATGACTGCTGAGAGACAGGCATACAGTATATTCGGTTGTTTATAAATATACGAGTAGTACATAAATATACGATCATAAATAAGTAAATGGATCTCATTTGACTGAACACTTTAATGATAAATCTAAAAAAGTAAGAAATTGGAAGAATGTCAGAGATTTATGTAAACAAAAAATAAACGTTCTCCTTTATGGCGTAAAGAGCACAAGAAATACGAATAGGTTTTTTATTAGTAAAGAAAGATTTTTGATCAAATGCAAAATGGAGTAATTATCATATTTTGGAATGTAAGAAATATGCCACTGTACCTTCCATTGGGATGGTAAAATGAAAACATAAAATTTCAAAATTTTTTGAAAGAGAGCTAGTACGGTCAATTCTCTCTCTCTCTCTCTCTCTCTCTCTCTCTCTCTCTCTCTCTCTCTCTCTCTCTCTCTCTCTCGTTTTGTCTTAGGATGTTTTATGAAATTATCGCGACATAAAGATAATTTTTTGTTTCTATGGTTCCCTCAGTGTCTTTCCTTGACTGATAAAAGCGCATTAAATTCCAACAAAAAAAAACTCTGTTAGTTTTTAACCAAAAAAAACTATATTAAAAGGAAAAAAAGAATAAAGTAGTCACCTTACCAGCTTCTCTAGTTTCCACTCTTTCTCTCAAAAGTTAGCAACAGCAGACCCACTGTCGACGGCAAGGAAATTAGATTATTATACTTCCAAAGTGCCTACAGTAAAGAAGAAAGTTTAGGATGCCGCTTTTCCATGGCGTCCATATTTTCCGGACTCCTCAGTTGCACCTCAGCAGCTATAATTGGACAGAAGAACAAACAAACAAATAAAATAATAGTTCCTCCGTGATACCTACCTCTCCCGGACATTTTGGATAACACGGTTTGTGTGTGACCAGAATTCCCAGCTTTTCCTCAGCTCCTCTTTCAGTCTTCTCTTTTCTTCCTCTTCTCCCTCCTCTGATATTCTGCTGGAAAGCATTTGCATCATATCTCATTGCTTTGATGTTTCCCTCTGAAAAAAAAAAAAAAAAAAAAAAAAAAAGTTGGCTTCCAGTGTCGGGGACGTGGCATCTTTGTTCACTTGTATGCACAATATCAGTGAAGATCATATTTTATTGTCTACCTTGTAAATTTTCTTTTGGTGAAAGAGCAGCAATAGCATGTAGTTTTCTTTCTAAAAAGACAGCGAGAATCAGATCCGAGAAGTATGCACGTACAGTCGATGCTATCTCGCTCCAAAATAACCTTCAGGCGGCCATTTTAAATTTCTTCAAAGATGGTCGTCTTTTTTCAATCTGCGATTAATCTCAGAACAGCCACATGGACCAAAACAAGTATGCACTGCCCAAAATAGTCTGATTAGGATCACACAGTCTTTCCTTCCTTCGATCTCCGTGAATCTCCCGTGAAAATGGTCAGATATCACTTGTTCTTTTGTATTATTCAGGAACAGTACACAAATTTTTGTGTACCATGAAAAGTAACAGCCTTTGTGAGCCTATCGAGCTTCTCACTTCAGTCACTCCAATGTACGTTTGTGCCCAAAAGAAGTGAAATGCCTACCTTAAATAATTTAGGCTATAAACCTACTCTAGAATGTATGTAATCAGCGGATGTTAAGGATTAAAATTCAAGGACTGGAGTGCACTAACGGAATCACTATGCATAATGAAATTTGTATCTTGAGGGACTGAAAGGACTTTCTTCATTAAGAAAATATTATAGATATCTGCAGCTAAAGCGAAAATATTGCAGATATGGGGAAAATGAAACTCGATACACAAGACGCCAAATGAAAGGGAAAATTAGTAATGGTGATCAGAACTTGAAAAAGAGACATATTTTTGCCAGATTAACAAAATTATATAAATTCTCTCTCTCTCTCTCTCTCTCTCTCTCTCTCTCTCTCTCTCTCTCTCTCTCTCTCTCTCTCTCTCTCTCTCTCTCTCATCGAACCACGCAAACACGACAAAATAATCTTAAGCTATTTTTAACGGTACTGCTACGAGTATTCTCTTTGGAAGCACAAACTTGACTGCCTTTCGAAACCGCGTACTTGACTGTAGACAAACCTCTTTTCTCGTCAACAGATCACAGCATCCTACATGGCATGAAAATGCATCAGGTTTTCTCCTCGGTCTTCATCTTAAGTTCCTGTGTCATGGGATATAAAGTTTTACATAAGGTTGGGGGTAATTGCTAAACTTTCAGATAGTTTATCTCATTTTCTCAGGACCAGCTTTCTCACTGCGTGCATCACAACTTTTCTACCCATAGTCACTTCACTTTTGTCTAACTCATTTCTGTTTTGCATCAGTATACTCTCTCTCTCTCTCTCTCTCTCTCTCTCTCTCTCTCTCTCTCTCTCTCTCTCTCTCTCTCTCTCTCTCTCTCTCGTTACTCACTGAGGATTTTTATTGGCGAGCATTTATTTATATTGTTGTTTGGTCAGCACTGAACTCATAAACAACTTTTCTACTGTGATCCGATAAGACGAACATTACCGAGGCAGATAAGTGACATAATTGTCAGATGGCAGTAGTATGCTAGAATATAACTGTAGGCTGGCGGATAACCAGTTAAGTCTTTCTGATAGTAATGCAGGCCGAAAAATTTCCATGAATTCTCCACGTAACCCATTTTAAATGAAAAACGTCGTAACCACTTCAGTTTCCATCATGGCAAAGATTTATTGAAGTAATTCTAATCTTATTGATAACATTCCTGCTGTGATAAAGGACATTCTTAACCAGCTCAGTGGTCTGGTTAAATTAAGATATACTTTTAGTATTTCGTGGATACTTTTACAGTGTACCTAGTGTAACGACATGAAGTGTACTTCTCTCTTCTAAGGGGAAGCTAGTTTTAAATGTTATAAAACACGTGAAATAATCTCAAATTGCGTAAATCAGGCAACACTAAAAAAATTTAGATTTTTCTGACATAGGCATTCGCCATCTTGGAAAATGCCCTTCGTATATTAAGTACAAGTAGAATTTTCACCACTTTTTATTTCATTATGTTTTGAAGCATAATAAGATAACCAAAGCTTGTGTTCATACAACAGTTATGTCAGTTTCAGTCGAAAGACCGAATTTTACAAATCACATTTGCCCATCTTTGGAAATGGCCGACATTTGGCAATTACAAGTAAGACGTTTTCCTTTTGTGAAATTAAGAAATCATTCGTTTCGACTGTCGTGCTTTCATCGCCCTGTGAAAAATTCTAAGAAAATCCCTTCTTATTTTCTCCATTAATTTTAAAGTATTGAAAAAACCTTACCGTGTCCTTTCCCTTGGGAAGTTTCTTTAGGGTAATTTTGATCATAGTAAGGTCAATGAGAATTTTAGGTCATTAGCTAAAAGTCATCCAGTTTTAGCAATCAGGGAATGGGCAGTTTTAATTATATATTTCCTCAGCTGTCAAAACACCAACACCTTTTGAAATGTGAAAATGCTCTACAGTAACGGTAGGGGGAAAGCTGTCTGCGTTAATTAAACGATGATTGGAATGACTGCCTTTGAGGAGGGAAATCAGCCGTTGCTAAAGAACTAAGAACTGCGTCTCTTGGAGGATCTACGCTCATTTGACCTGCGACCCGATCCGTTGCTCTTTCTTTGTCTTAATACCTCTTGGACTCTTTACGCAAGACAAGATCAAGGAAGGCTCTCTCTCTCTCTCTCTCTCTCTCTCTCTCTCTCTCTCTCTCTCTCTCTCTCTCTCTCTCTCTCTCTCTCGTCTAGATCCCTTGTATTTCAGCTCATTATAGCTAAAGGGTTTTTGAAACGGGCGCAAAGGTGAGGTTCTCATCCCCCTAAGTATATTTTCCGTGATAGGTCACCATTTTCGTTTAGTCCTTTGCTGTTTGTTCTGCAGAATGTTTTTCCAGATATTAGGTATTTCAATTAATGATTGTAATTAATTTATTTAAAAGTGATATTACACAGAGCTTTGAGAAGGAGAACAGTGCAGTCTCGTACGCTCTTTGTGTAATTTCACTTTTTATATTACATAGCAGTGGATTTGTTTTCTTGATGATTGTTAGAATTTACTGAGTATAGTAGAACGGATCTGCCGATTCCTTCCTTTCCTCACTTGTTTTTCCGCCTCATCCGTTCTGGGTTCAATCAATGGATTACGTTTCATTTGCCAGTGCCTTCATTTCCCCCCTTCTTTTCTCTTTCAAATAATCTTTGTTAGATCAATGTTGTGAGCTGAATGTCTCAATATTTTCCCTCCTCTCGTCTTTTTCTCTCTGAACCATCCTGGGTTAAATCAGTGCATTAGGATTCATTTACCATCGCCTTCCTTATTCCCTTCAGGTTCTTTGTCAGATCAGTGCATTTGTATGCATGCACTATCGTATCTGCACAAAAAAAAAAGAAATAGGTTTCGATCAAGGCTTGTTCTTTTTCCGTTTTTTTTTTTTCTTTTTTTTTGTGGTAGGAAGCGCGGCATATTTTTTAAGGAAAAAGTCTGATAATCATAGTTTATGAAAGGGGTGTGGTTCCCTCTACTAAGCCCACGGATGGAACATGTTAACAGATGTACATGTATATATATATACATATATATATATAATATATATATATATATATATATATATATATATATATATATATATATATATATATATATATATATATGTATGTATATATATATACACATATATGTGTGTATATGTATGTGTGTCTGTGTATAAGTATATGTGTATAAATAAGGTTCGAATATACCTGCCATCTCAAAATGCTAGTAACAAAATCATGAGAAGAATGTCATTTATATATACTGTAGATGGCAATGCAGTGTGTGCGGCGTCGGAGAATAAATAAAGGGTAGGATTTATCAAGGTTTATTTTCCTCTTCGTTTGTAGCACATTCTGCGTGTGTGCAAAGTTTTCCTTCTTTTCCTTGAAATCGAAGCCTCCCTAACCTATTTACGGGAAGAAAAGCACCCTTTGCGTAAATGTCAGACCGCCTTACCTCGCTAGGTTAACCGTTTTAAAGGTTGGAAAGGTGACTAAAGACAAAGGGCAAAAAGACTTGGCTGTATTGGCAACACTTATTGAGATTATAAAATAAAATTCGTATGGAATAGTTCAAGGACTTAAATATAATTGTGAATCGCATTTTTGTGGGGCTCTTAAGCTTTTCTCTTGTTTTGACACGAAGTCAGGCCACTAAGGCTAATTTTCATTTTTCAGTTACTCTTTCTTGGACGTCTCCTCACATTATGACTACTGGGTGCGGTTTCAAACAAAAAGACTATCGAAAAATTTCGGTATTCACTTTAACGCTGCTTCGGCAATCATAAGTTAAATTCATTACGGAACCTGCGTAGCAGCGACATCATTCATTAATTTTTTTCAAGAAGAGTATGTGGTATATGATATCTAATCGCAAGGTTTTTCTGACGAATTATATCATCCATAAATATCACACAACGAACACATCGTCATAGGAATTATACGAAAAGAAGGATCCCTCTCGAATTTTCATGGAATGTATGTCTTCAGGATTATGTTTATTTACAAATTTAATCCACATATTTTTCCACCTATCGGTTTCTTTCGTTCTTTTAAACATATACTGGTGTCTCTCTCTCTCTCTCTCTCTCTCTCTCTCTCTCTCTCTCTCTCTCTCTCTCTCTCTCTCTCTCTCTCTCTCTTACCTCACCCACCGTTAAGGCCAAGCTTTGCGAATAAGTCCACTTTCCTTTCTCCGTGGTTCTTCTGTGCGGCAGCAGGATCTATAACACTTTTTCAGGCTATCCAAAGCAAAGCTGAAGATTCTGAGATTTCATTTTATGCCAAACAGGAAAGTAAAACAAAGGCTCAAGTTGAGAGGATTTTTTCCTAGCTTAAAACAGTTTCCCACCACGAAAGTTTAATTTGGCTGCAAATGAAGGCGGCGAGCAGGAATTGATAGACGGAAAGTATAGTGAAAATCAATCCAGCTAATGCAAGCTGATCATAGGAAAAAAGTAAATTAGAAACTGGGGGTTTCATTCAAATGAAATAAATGAAGAAAAGCAGTTATTTTATGCAAATACGTTGTATGCACGGAGAAGAGCCGGGTCAAAGAAAGAAGCGAGCAAATATGAGGTCAGCAGAGGCGTTTGTTTGTTAGGATGGGCGAGTGGGGGGAAAAATGAATGGACGCTCCACAAGATGAGACTCGTACTTAGCATAATTTGGACCATTTGTTTCATCTGTGTTCTCTGCGGTATTGATGGCGCCGTTTGTTTATTTCTGGACGCTATTATCTCTGCTCGTAAATAGACCTTGAAGGTCTTCGTGCAATTCTTATATATCTCCCTTGATAATCTTTGCAGCTCTCTCTCTCTCTCTCTCTCTCTCTCTCTCTCTCTCTCTCTCTCTCTCTCTCTCTCTCTCTCTCTCTCTCCTTGCCTGTCTTTGTCTATCTGTCTGTTTGTCTCTTAAGATATGTTATGGGGATGCCCATGTGATCTATACCCAAAGATTGGATTCTTAACCCTAAACACTTTTGTTTTCTGATTTACTTGCCATCTCGTGGAGAGAACGTATTTGGTAAAAAAAAAAAACTGGCACATTTAATATCAATATCTTTTTCGGAACGAGCTCACTTTTGCCATGCTTGACTGTCGTCTTTTAGACGTTCATAAGCTAAGTCCTGTCTTTTGTTGTTTCTGTCAATATTTATTGTCTGTTTCGTCCAGCATTTCTCCTGAGCTAATATTGCCTCCAGTATGCCTTTGGCAGCACACTGTCAAAGGTACCAAAGTTTCCTTGGCGTGTGCCTTCCAAAACAGCTGCATTTCCTTTGGTCAGCTTCCATCACCTCGTCACCTTCGATCTTTTCCCACCCAGCTGCCCCGTAGTGGGGTAGTGCCGTCAGTGCACTTCACGGGGTACACCGTACGCATTACTAATGGTTCTTTGCAGCGTCCTTTCGGCCCTTAGCTGCAACCTCTTTCATTCTTGTTACTGTACCTCCATTCATATTATCTTTCATCTTGTTATCCACCCTCTCTTAAAAACTATTTCATAGTTCAACTGCAAGGTTTTCCTCCTGTTACACCTTTCAAACCTTTTACGGACAGTTTCCGTTTCAGCGCTGAATGACCTCATAGGTCCCAGTGCTCGGCCTTTGGCCTAAACTCTGTATTCCATTCCATTCCCACTAGTTTTAGCCTTGATCAAGTTTTGAGGCATCAGTGAGGATATTTTCGGGCCAGTCGTTTGAGATTCTTGATAAGTGACTCTGTAGGTAAGGTGAAACAGCTTCAAAGAATGCTCATTTAACGTCTTAACGTGAAAATGTGAAAGAGGTAAAGTTAAGAACCTGGAGAATACCATGCAAAGTATTTAAGTTGAAACTTTTTTTTTTTCTCACCATTCCAGTGTTTTACATTGTTTCAAGTGAATACCTAAAAGTGAGATAAGAATATGAACTTTTTTTTTTAAGAAAATAAGTTCTTCATACTCACTGAAGGCTTATAGTAAACGAAAGTTCCCCGTCATTGCATGTTGAAATACCCGATAAGATTGATTATAATCTTTTCCTTCCTTTCATAATCTTCGGGGGTCCTTTAAGCTTATCGTGCACGCGTGAGAGGGCTAATCTACATAAGCACGATGTTTTCCAGAACAGTACAGCAACATCTCTAATATCATCTACCGAAAATACATCCGAAAAGAAGAGAGAAACTGTAATACGATCCAGAGGGATATCAAAATGGTCGCTTATAAGCGAATGAAAGAGATCGAATTCCCCAAACGGTAATAAAAGAAAATGGATCCTTGACCAAACTTCCCAAACTTCCTTTGTTTTGGGAAGAAGTCCGATGAAGGCAAGCAAGTTCTTAAGAGATGATGAAAGCAAACTCATCTGCACTAAATTGCTCTCTCTCTCTCTCTCTCTCTCTCTCTCTCTCTCTCTCTCTCTCTCTCTACCTATTCTACCTATGGCCATTTTTCTTTAGAATTGTCACTTTCCTAGACTGTCATTTCTTCCCTCTCGGCCTCAATTCCACTTATTGCCTTTCTTTCGTTGCTTTTCCACTTATTGCCTTTCTTTACCTGGCCATTTTTCTTTAGAATTGCTTTCCTTTCATTTCTTCCCTCTTCAATTCATATTGCCTTTCTCGTTGCTTTCTCTCTCTCTCTCTCTCTCTCTCTCTCTCTCTCTCTCTCTCTCTCTCTCTCTCAATTCCACATTTTGCTCTTCCTTTGTTTCTTTTCCTAAGTCTTCCCACTTCTCTCTGTGTGTCTCTCATGCTCCTTATTCTTCGTCCCTTGTCTCCCTTTCCATATCATTTCCTCTCTCTCCGACACCTCTCACTTTCTTATGCTTTGTTATAACATATCGCAGCCCTTGCTTCCACTCGTCCCCCTTTTAGTTATAACATCAAAGTTTATGACAGGAGAGAAAGGAAGCCGATTATTTCCTTTCTCTCCTTTTATTGTGGACGCCGAGGAATCCATCCTTCGATATTGGAGCTGATGTGTATGTGAGTGTGTTTATGAGCTCGAGGGGGATCTGAGGATTAGGAATTGTCAAGGGGCAGATCAAAGATAAAAACCGGCTGGTCCCCGGGGTGAGAAGACGAGTGCTCACTTGAGAATCTCCGTGTTGGTCACCTCGGCAATCTCTTTGGAGTCAAGACTCTTCTCTTGATCTCTCTCTCTCTCTCTGTCTGCCTGGCTCGCTATATATGTGTATGTATATATATATATATATATATATATATATATATATATATATATATATATATATATATATATATATATATATATATATATATATATATATATATTTGTAGATATGCTTGTTCTTGCCTATCTTCATGGACAAAAATGAAACCTATTATTTTTCTTAAACATTATCTCTCGTTTTTATCATTCTTTCTTTTAGCCCTCGAAATACTCGCGTTCTTTCCCAGATTCATTTTTTATCGAATGAAGAAGAATGGGATGATGACTAGAACAGAGAGAGAGGAGAAAAAATGAAGCCAGAAGAGACGGAGGGAACTTTGTTTTGTATGGGGTATATACAATAGTTTCTGTCGAAATGTGCGAAAATTCATGAAATTCAGTTTCTTGTGATTTTTGGTACAGAAAGAAGCAAAGACTACCGTTGCTGTGCCTGAAGCTCCCTAGAACATTCTTCATTTCTCCAGAAAGGCTCTTTGTTTGACCAAAGTTCTTCATTCTTTCGATATTTCTCTTCCTAGAGGGGTCATTGTATATAAAATTTGCTTCACCATACGGTACCGGGGTCTAAGCGATGACAGGCAGGGCAGCCGGTCGAGACTACAAAGTCTACCCCAAAGCCAAATCAAAGTCCTTCAAAAGAAGGCATCGTGATTACTCCATACAAATGGGAAAACACGTTAAAATAAGAAGAAGAAGAAGAAGGATGGGAAATTATTTCAAGGAAGGTGTATGAGAACGTAAACTAACAGTGATAGATTGAGAGATGGATTGATAGAGAGAAACAGACAGAGCGAGGGAGATGTGAATTTATAGGATCTAATAATATGATGCAGTTCGATTCCTGAGTTCTTGCATTTATTGGAGAATTAAGCGGCGAAAAACTCAACGTACGAATTATGGAAAATTCCGTCAGAGATTCTTGATATTCAGGGAGCACCAGAACATTAATCTCTAAAATTAAATTGAGGGGGTCCAGAAACACCGTCATAATATCGAAAAGAACGAAAGGGAAAAATAACGAGCATGAAATCAAGCTATGAGAAATAATGATAGTGGGAGAGAGAAGAAGACGAGGAAGTAGGAGGAGTAGGGGGAGGAGGAAGAGAAGGGGGCGATAAGAGGAGAGATTAGTGAGGATCAAAGAGCAGCTGCTGATAACGCCTTGTTCATCGAATTACTGAGCTTGTGCGCGATATATTATCATCCAAAGGATCCAGTTAATTGTTGGTAATTGCCCTCTCACTGCCGATAAGGCCCTCTGCCCAGTCCCCTACACCCCGTCCGGCCATCCGACCCCCGTATAACAACCAAAGACCCTATGTCTATATTCTCCATTCTGCCACGTAGAATTATATCGGGGTCATTACTTGAAGTTATTGGGGTCATTATTGCGCATTACTCCGCTAATAATATCTGTTTGATATTCGAAAAATTTTTGGCTTTCACTGATGACTTGAAATTCCGTTTACTTTTATTAAAAATAGAAATTTTGTATCTAGATGCGATATGTTCACCTGTTGTTTCCTATCCTTTCTCACATTCTTTTTCTCTGTCTCTCTCTCGTTCGCGGGGATTTGCTCATATACCCGTAATTGTTTGATATAATTTGTATATTTATAACTGTCTTTTGTATATGCTACTACACGATCATTACTAAAGTCAGTAAAAAAAGATCGTGCGTAATAAGCAAAAGAAAATGGCAGCTATGAAAAAGCAGCAGTTTCCTAGAGGTGTCGCATTAAACTAAATTCATTTCGTGTTTTTGTATAATATTCCTGCAAAATAATGTTGTATATAGCGGGAAAGTAATTGCTGATTTTCTTTACTTTCCGATAAGCTTCGTAAAAACGCTATGAGATAACTTTGGACGACTGGCTGAAATATATTAGAAATACGATTAACCCTAGTCCTCATGCAAAAATCTGAAGATTAACAAAAATTACTCATGTAAGTAAATGGACAACGTTTGCATTTGCCACAAATAATTGTTTCACGTTTCCATTAACATTATGAACACCTTTGTCTGAGATCCCAATGTCTCAAAAGAAACATAGGAATAAACGTTGGAGAACGTGGCCTCGAATCGTGAACACGATAATGGAAGCTTGGGAGATGGAGCAATGAATGTTGATATGAATAGTGGAAGACTGGTGTTGTGGAGTTAGATGAGAGAGGAGGTGAGTCACAGATTGGGTGAAGCAAGGAAGGTTGCAGGATGTGGAAAGGACCAAGGTGTGCTTGTGGGAGCCGAGGTTGGAATGCTTGAATGGATTGTTGAGCCAACTCCGCTTTATAGAAGTAAAGTACAGAAAGGAAATACAACGGAAAGAAAACGGTTGAAGCTGTAGCAATGAATTATTCGTAAAGGGTATGAGAAAAGTCCTGATGCGTAGAAGTGGTAAAAAGCTTAGGGTAAGCGAAAAGATGCCCCAGAGTTACGTGAGATGGTTTGGCCAAGTGGGGAAAGTGAGGGTGGCATGTTAATGGAAATAAAGTAAAATTTTGAAATGCTACACGAAAGGAAGCGGAACGCTAGAGAGTTTCCTATAAATGGTGATACCGAGTTATTCGAAAATAACTGCCACAGCGTTCCAGGAAACTTGAGTTTTAGAGGCGAAAGGGTAAATGTGGGTCTGTGTTTAAGGGTATCCGATGCCGGAATGATGAACCTTCTGTCAGATATATGAATTGACTAACCTAGTGGACCTGCAATTAAACAGATAAATTATGAATGTAGCAGTGATCATTGAATTGTCTTTCGTCGGGAGCGACCCCTTATCATAGAAAACGTTTGAAGGTTGCCATATATACATATATACGGTATATGTATATATGTATGTATAGCCGTGTGTGTATTTTTTGTGTAATAACCAATATACCCTCTTAACTTCTCGATTTCTTTACACTTTTTGGATACGCTTGTCACAACAAAGCCTCAAGATCCAAATAAAGAAATTCTGATGTCCGTACCAGGATTCGAACCCGCACTGGGAATATAAGAACAAGGTCACCTTAACCCACCTGACCACAAAGACGGGAATTTTAGTTATTAAAATTACATACGTGTCTGGTAAAAATGTAACTAGTAAATTATACAATTATATATATATATATATATATATATATATATATATATATATATTTATATATACAGTATATATATATATATATTTATATATACAGTATATATATATATATATATATATATATATATATGTGTATATATATGTATATATATATGTACACTTGAGCATTAATGCTTAAACAGAAGTTGCTAGTGTACGTGCAATGCATGTAGTTCAAAGAGAAGCTAAACTTACTTGCAACGAATACTGGCCCAGTGCTATCAGGAACAAAATTGATGCAAGCCATCAATAGAGCAGAGACCCAGCCGGGTCCCCAGCGTTTAGCGATCTTGGAAGCCATTTCCATGAAAGAGAAGCAGCCTCGGACCAATCAGACAGGCGGCATTTATGAGGCTTGACAATCCTCTTCAGAAACAGAGAAGGATCCGTTCTAACGGGGGTCAAGCAGGCGAACAATTGCATTAATCCAGAGTAAACATATGGAAGCCACCAAGTATAAAACATTACTCGTAGAATGTGACACAAGAGGAATTTTTGCATGTTTGGTTACTTATTAATTGAATTAGGTTTCAGGTTGTTTTGAAAGTTCCATACATCTCATATACAAATAAAGCATCTGTTCCGAAGATTTTCAGTATGAAAAGAAACCAATTTTCCTTCGAAGTAAAATTATTTTTTAAAATATAATCCACGTTTTGGAGGTAGTGAAATGTGGAAATAAGTAACCGTAGACTTTATTTTATGTACCGCATAACATTCAACTCTTTAACTTACTATATGTGTAATAGATTGGAAAACACCTTTTATAAATGTTCATAAGATCAACAGATGAATTAGAGGCCATACAGTGTCCAAGCATATAATCATCACAGGTACAACTCTGCATAAACATACCAGCAATTCGCCTGAATGCAGATGTGCGGTATTGTTTTGGTACGAAAACAAATATTTTTCCTGAATGAATACCCAAACATTTGATACAAACACACACACACACACACACACACACACACACACACACACACACACACACACACATATATATATATATATATATATATATATATATATATATATATATATATATATATATATATATATATATACGTATGTATCAAATGTTTGTTTATTCAAACATATAAATACATATGTATCAAATATTTGTGTGTTCAAGCAAAATATTTCTTTTTTTGTACCAAAACAATAACGAACATCTGTATTTAGGTGAATTGTTGGTATGTTTATGCAAATTTGTACCTGTAATGATGATATGCTTGGAACTATATGACCTCTAATTCTTCTGTTGAGCTTATGAACCTTTATAAAAGGTGTTTTCCAATCTGATAAAACTCTAAGACACATACAATAACTTAATGGAGATGAATGTTACCCGGTAAGTAAATTAAGTCTACGGTTACTTATACCCATATTTCACTGTCTCCAAAATCGTAAATAAGGAGTATAGTTTCAAAAATAATTTCTCTTCGAAGAAAAATTGGTTTCTTTTCATACAGAAAATCTTCGAACAGATGCCTTTATTTTCATATGGCAAGTTTTGAAGTTTCAAAAAAATTAAAACCTAATTCAATTAATAAGCATGAAAAACTTGTAAAAATCCTCCTTGTGCCACTTTCTATGAGTATTGTATTACAGTACCTGGTGGCATTCACGTTTAATCTGGATTAATGCAATGGCTCACCTGCTTGACCGTCGTTAGAAATGCTCTCTCTCTCTCTCTCTCTCTCTCTCTCTCTCTCTCTCTCTCTCTCTCTCTCTCTCTCTCTCTCTCTGTTTCTGAAGATTGTAAAGCCTCATATATATGTCTAATATACATACACATACATGTAATCGTACGCATGCAGTGCAGTGCATGGAAGGTGAAAGTAAAATAATATTGATATGATGTTTTGCTTTTCAGTGAGGCTTATTTGCGCGGCTTTATGGTAAACTTGTATTAAAGTCAAATTAGAAGTATTTTCCTACCTAGTATACTGATTTTTAAGAACAAAATAATGCTTCGGAAAATTTTAGATAATGTTGATCTGAGCCTACTTAACGCTTCTGTCAACGCAGAGAATCTTAACTTGGAAAGAAAAGACCACAGAGTGCGTTAATGTTTAGAGCTGCATATTATTTTCCATCCTAGAATTTCTCGGGCTTAATTTACCCCGTCAGTTGTAACAATTTTTTTTTATAAACGCTATATTTGAAGATTTATTATTAAACTTGTCTATTTTTTAAAAGTACCATACCATATAAAGTCAAGCAGTTGTTATTTTGCTAAAGATGTTTATAGTAATTTTGCGTGAGCTGGAGAATAATACTGAATGCGAGTATTACGCTCTTTATATCCCAGTACAGTGGAAGTTTGTCATATTTCACACACGCACTTTAGCATACATTCTTAAACATCATTTGATATATATATATATATATATATATATATATATATATATATATATATATATATATATATATATATATATATAGGGTAACAAGTCTGTCTCGAACACCAGCTGCGTTGGCTGGAGATAGCAGGCAGAGATCGAATCACAGACCTAACAAAGTCTAGCTCTTTACCACTTAGAATAGTATGCAACACCATAGTCACCATAAAATATCTCAACACCTGTATTAGCGTACCATAGGATTTTCAGCGCTATTAAAATAGAATGGTGTTTTACTAGTTTAACCATTTTTCTGAGACCCTTCAGATATGTTAGTGTATCAGTGATTGCTGCTAAGGTGTTAGCTTACTTAAAGTTTATCAAATGGTTGCTCTATTTAGAAATGTTACTTCATGTGAGCTAATCAAATGATAAGCAGAAAAGTTGGCTTGCGTCACAAATTCACTGGTACATAGCAGTTACGGTTGGAGGTTCCTGCTGACTTTCATTTGCAGTGCCACAGTGATATAAACCCGGAATGTATTGCAATAACTCAAAGTCAGTAAAGACTGGGAGCAATTCCGGCAATGTCATAGTAACTCATCCTCCTGCCGCTTTTATCATCTTTCGCTTATGGATTTTGATTTTACTTTACAACACTGAGAAAAGGGAAAAACAAATCCTCTTCATAAAATCGTAAAAGGTAGGGAAGAAGGAATCACGGCCGGCCTTATTTGACAAACAAGGCTTAGGCTAACGAGGCGTGTCAACAAATGAGACACTAAGTATCCAAACCATTGCGTGGCCAGTTTGCTCAATCCAATTAGCTATACATCTTTTCTCTGTACATAGCGTCCGCCATAAGAGTTGAGCCCGAAAAACCTTGGTCAGCCAATTATTTACTGTCCAGCGCTGCTCGTTTTTCGTGGAATTTATTTATTTACTTTTATTTTTAGCCTTTTTTTTTGCCATTGAGTTGTAGCGTGTTCCGAGTTATTGTCAAGCTCGATGTCCTACTTCTGTTTCTCCTTTTTTGACTACCTTTGCTAGGCCGCCTCTCTCTCTCTCTCTCTCTCTCTCTCTCTCTCTCTCTCTCTCTCTCTCTCTCTCTCTCTCTCTCTCTCTCTCTCTCTCCATAGGTTTTGCGTAGGAAAACATTACTTTGTTCTGATGGTCTCCATATAGGAAGTAAAAGCCATAACATAAAGAATCATCATTATTCCACAGATTTCTTTTATGAGTAACTGTTTCAAAACACAAGTACCACAAAGCCAAAAGTGTCTGACTGTGCTCTGGAATATCATAGTTTCCTTTTTTAGGTGTTAATATGCTTGACCTGCTGACCTTTAAACATTCGTTGGAGAAGATAGAATTCACTCATGATGACCGATTTTTCTTGAAAGCCGAATTACTGCTTTCAAGGCATTAAAGTGATAAGTACAGGAGCAACATATGGGAATTAGCTGTAAATATAACAAAGCTATTTTTTAACTGTGTTTAAAACAAGAAGGAGCATAGGGTATTGTACAGTCGCTGGAGTAATTCTCTTAACTCCTCTGTCACATCAAAATAGATTTTGAAATTCACATTAGTACAATAGTGTTACAGTATGGTATTATTATCCTTGCATCTCTTTCTGAAAGACAGAGAAAATAAAGAAACTTAGATGCAAAATAAAGAGAGAGAGAGAGAGAGAGAGAGAGAGAGAGAGAGAGAGAGAGAGAGAGAGAGAGAGAGAGAGAGAGAGAGCCTGCCCATAACATCTGACCAAAAATAAAACTCAAAGTGCTTCTTCTTAGCCAGTGAGCCATGGTGATCTTTCAATATCTTAGACTGGCTAGGAAGGATCAGTCTTCGTTTAATATATGCTGAATCGCGTCGATTTTATCACCACCAGCTGAAAATATTTTACGAAATTTCGTAATCTATGGTTGGTGTATTCAAAAAAGAAGCTAGATATTCTTCTACGAAGGTCGAAAAGTTTTTAGTACTGGACACGTAAGAGGTCTCGTATCCTCATAACATGGTACCGCCATATATATATACATATATATAGTATATATGTGTGTGTATATATAAACACAGTATGTATGTATGTATGTATGTATGTATATATATGTATGTATATATATATATATATATATATATATATATATATATATATATAATGTAAGTATATCTGTATGTGTGTATATATTCATGCAAGTGAGTATGCATACCTTAAAGTTTTACAAGGACTCTACTCTTCCAAACGAGACATATTTGAAATTTGGCAAGGTTAAGCGTTATTCTTACAGGATAATATATTTCGTGACCCCTAGAACTGTGTTAGTAGAAGAAGAGATTTCATAACCAGATCCATCTCTTTATTTCAAAACCTCTCGGATGCTTATGACGCCGATCGTTAACCAATAAACGCAAGGGAACATTCAAGAGTTAGAAATAATTCCCTTATTTCAACAGCCATTTCGTTCCCAAGTCGTGGAGACGGTTCTAGTCGGTTCCCAGCTTCGTTTACGTTCTTCTAATTATAAACATTGAAATGTCTTTCCCCATTTGCCATTTCCTCCTTTATCGTCGTTCAGGGAACTTTTCCAATATTCCTCACTTGATACGATGCTCTTTTTTTCTCTCTTGTTCGCTCTCTCGCTCACTTTGCAGCAAATAAAGGAATGCTCCGCAATTTGGGCTCTCTCTCTCTCTCTCTCTCTCTCTCTCTCTCTCTCTCTCTCTCTCTCTCTCTCTCTCTCTCTCTCTCTCACATATCTATATTTGTTTTTTATTGTTTTATCCATCTGACATATTTATATATATGATATATATATATATATATATATATATATATATATATATATATATATATATATATATATATATATATTTTAGTTATCATATATATATATATCCTATCCATATATATGCTAATTATCTTATATATTTATATATATATATATATATTTATAAATTTTAGTTTTATTAGGTGTCCTTTGAGTATGGCGAATTCCCATCTCTCTTTATAAATATTTTACATTCTCGTCTCTCTCTCTCTCTCTCTCTCTCTCTCTCTCTCTCTCTCTCTCTCTCTCTCTCTCTTCTTATCCTACCTTAACGCAGTGTGGCTCTTCACAGCAAACCTATTTTACGAAAAATTTGCCTTGTGTGGATAAAATTCTCGACCGACACTCATCGATTGGCAACACTTCTGAGTCTGGGAAGGAAGGTATCGGAGCTCAGCAGCAAAACCTTGGAAGAGAAATATATAAAAATGGAATCATTTTCGTTTGCTGAAGAATATTACACTCTTCATTTATTCGAATTAAATTTACTAGAAGGATTTGATTTTTAAAAGAGAGAGAAAGGTGGGGTGAGTGAGTGAAGAAGTGTATTAGGGCTAAATTATTGTTAACCATACTTCTGTTGGCCTCAGTGTTGGTTTGTAAAAGTCGTCAAAACCCCCATTTCAACCAGGTACGATATCATGCAGGAATTAACGCATTTAAAAATTTGATTTTTAGTCACAGCTATTTTTTATTCAATACGTTATTAAATTATTTTCTCATATTATACCAGCAGTAGTATATCTTTCAAAACACTCTATTTTCTAGCCAGCGATTTGTCAGTGGTAACCTAAGACTGCCCCGATTTCCCCTGTGGGCCTCTATTTTGGGAAATATCTCCAATTCAAACTTTTATAAGTAAGAGTCACTTCCTGCGGAATCCCCCTGTCACAAGAAATCACCGGTCCATTGAAAGATGTACAGAACTTCGCTTGGAGTGTACAAGGTCTAGATCGCTTTCTCATTTTTGGTTTTTTCCATACAGCTTGAGTCAGGTTCCAGCCACCTGGGTCAAGAGTGTTTCATGTGTTCAATCGCTTCGTAAGTATGGCTCAGATATTTGCAATTTCGGTATAATCTGCCGAGCCTTCTGTGAATTTTATTCGTAAGTCTTTCTTTTTGAAACAAAAATGTGGATGAGAGTCTGTGAACTGCTTTTCTTATTATTTTTTTCATATTCATTATTATTTTATTATTTTATTATTATTATTATTATTATTATTATTATTATTATTATTATTATTATTATTATTATTTTACTATCAATCATCAATCCCCAAAGATATTGACATAAATGATCAGTTTCTTCTAAATATGGTACTCGTATATATTCAAAACTTTTATTAAAGAGAAAATTATGTTTTTAGCATTGAATTATTAGCTACAGAGAAATAAACAAGCTCGTCACTAAAAAAAAATGGGTGAAAGGATGGAGGATAAATCTCATAATAGGAAATCCCCCTGCCTCTAAAAGATTCCTGGTTAGATGATGGATCCTTTAAAAGCCCATCGATTTTTGTAATGGGCTCTCTTAATGTCAGGTAGCCTGATGCCTCTTTGCTCTTTCCAAACAGTGTTCTCTCTCTCTCTCTCTCTCTCTCTCTCTCTCTCTCTCTCTCTCTCTCAGAGGTGTTCCTCTCCACTCCCCCCTTTGGATGGTTAACCCCTATCCCTTCGCCACCCATGTAGGCTCCACCTTTATTCCTCCTTGTGAGAGGGAGCTCTCCTCCTTCCCTTCCTCGAAAGGGCCATTGGCTTTACATCCTCCCCCACTATTGTTATCCTCCAAGTCCTCCTACATCAGAAGGGTTAATTCTCTCCCTCTACTTCCCAAAAAGGGTTATCGCGTTTCCTTCCGCACTCGGAAGGGTTACTCCTCCATTCCTTACACAAAAGAGTTACCCCGTGAAAGCCCTCCCTCCCTCCCGACCCTACCCTTAATTTGTTTGTTAACTCCGTCCAAACATTCTATTGATTACAGAACATTCGTGACTTTGATTATCATTTTAATTAGCGGGGTCGAAATATCCGGGAAAATGGGAGGCGTTTAGCGGGCCGCGTTGGGAGGGGTGGAGGTGCTGGGGAGGAAGGAGCCCTGGGAGCCAGCCGGGCAGCCCATAGAGAGGTTTAATGCTTCGGTAATCATTGTAGAAATTGCTGGTGGCCGAATTTCGTATAATTGTCCAGGTCTTTTTATGTGGCTTTCTTTATCCGCTTCCCTTTTCAAGCCACGTGCCGGAATTGGACCTTTCGGTTTATGCACTTATATTTGCATTTGTGTGGCAGAATTTATTTGACGAAATGAGAGACGTAATGGTATGCTTTATAACACATCAACAAACGCACGCATGTATGCACACACACACACACACACTTTAAGTGAGAAAAGGGAGTAAATATAGCTGTGCAACGTAGAAGGGTGAAGTAATCAAGACGACGGTTGTCGAAAGAAGTCGTAGGACGCAGCAAGAAAACGATCCAACCCAACAACAGCCATTAATTATTTGTCAGAGAATCATGGTCGTAAAGCGAAAACATTGAATGCTTTAAAAATGAATGATTCAGTATAAACAGGAAAATTAGGAACTTGACAGATCGCTGATCCTGCGACATGTAATCTGTGTCAGCCACCAAGATGAAGAAGTGGAAGACCCACATAATTAATGCCTTGGCGTCATGAAAATACTAATGATCTCATTGCCCAGGTCTGCTTTATGTGTCAGGAAGATATTAATGAGAAAAAGAATTTCGTGAAATGATGCAGCGAAAGCCTCTGCGTTTGCGGAATATCCCAAATGACTTGATAAAAATGCAAATCTTCTCTTAACCCTCAAAAATAATGAAAGAGCAATATCGGCTTTGGTTGGGCCGGTATGCTATGACCGTCAGCATTTTTTCCCTCAAAATCCTAAAATGACCAAAATTAGAATTCAATTAAGAGGAAGAGAAACGTAGGACCATTTATTATCGAAATGCACAAGATGAGAGAGATGGAGCCATATAACATATAAGTGGCATGGAGATAAAGGCTATACAAGGTAAAATAGCGATATAAATCTGTTGGGCAGGGGGGCCAAGTGAGCTATGGAAAAGTATAAAGCAGAAATGCTGGAAGAAAAAGTCATAGGCATTGCAGTTTCCAAGGCTTTATATCATTGAGTCCCCTGCCATTCACTGAGAGAGGCATAAGAGGAAATACGAGATTAAAATCTTAATGGGAAATGGAGATTAAATGAGAAATAAAATTTCCCTAATGCATTACTATTCCAATATCAGACTTGATGCCCATTCACTTTTAAAAGGGGTTAGCTGGAAGCCGAATTCGCAACACGTTTGGCTTACGGAGAGGTCGTATCACTGCTATGGATAGACGCGCATCGGTTTTGAAAGAGGCTTCATGGAAATTGCTGGGTGGGAGAGGGACCATTAATAGCTTTTTCTGTGTGATACTGGTGATTATCGTCGCCATGATAATAATGCAATTAAGTGTAACATCGATAATAAGATTATGTATAAAACAGATAATAAGATTATGTATAAAACAGATAATAAGATTATATTTTCTTTCACAAACAGTGATGACTAGCCAGAGATAACTTTTAGACTATTTCCTAGTAGAGAATTTCTAGTTTTAATAGGTTGATCAATATATGCGCAGGAATATGATTCATGTTGAGGATCTATAGATGCCTAAAGGGTTAGAACATTTTTACAACCTGCACAAATTATAATCCTGCAAGAAAGAAATCTTTTATTTTATGAAATCAGAACAAAAAGGAGAAAGATGTTTGACGCAACCATTATAGGATCATACCGTTATTAACAGCATCTCGAACGTCATAAAAATTTCTTACCCGTCAATGTCAGATATAAAAATGCAGATTGCATTCAGATTTACAAAGGTGCTTTTGTCTTTGAAGTAAAATTATACCTGAAATTTGGTTGGTCTGCCAAAAGCTGAGAGAGTATATATCAGAATATTCAGAGAAATGAACGATTATCTTAATGTTCCAAATCCTGCCTTTAACTACGTTTGAGTGAAGAAGCCCTTCAGTGTGATGAAAGAGCGAACTTGCACAGAGCTCTTGCTTTTAATATAGATTTCAGTGGTTGGAAATTATGCAACTTAAATTGCTGAAATACGAGCTTGTTGGCGCGTGCTACTCGCTCTGGAACCCGTTGCTGCTATCTCCCCTACCCTCCCGATCCCCTACCTACCCCACCCCCACCCGGTTGGACAAACAGGTTTGCGAGAGGTGGGTGGATGTCTCCCCTACCCTCCCGTTCCCCTACCCACCCTTCCCTCACCCGGGGAGGACAAACCGGTTTGCTGTGGTAGGGTGTCTGTGTCATGTCTCCTCTACTGTCACCCGGGAGAGGACAAACAAGAAAAGGCCCACTCGGATTTTATTATTATAGAGTACACAAGATTCGAACAGTAAATTTAGGTAATAAAGAGATGTAACACTAAATTCACTGCATCCCCCCCCCCCGCCTTTCTTTTTAAGTAGATTTTTATAATTTTCAGGCACCAAAAGTTAGCCGAATGTTTGTATATTTCTTTAAGTAGAAAGAACCATGTTAATTTATTACATCCCCGTTCTTTGACCAAGATATCAGAAATATTTGAAGAGCTTCACCGATATTTTGTAATCTCCTAATAAGGGAGGGGCTCTGTCTTGTATTGTTTCGTGTCTTGTTGCCAGGGAAAGACTAAAATGCATGGAATTTTCCCTATCGAATATTAAGCTAGCAGTGAACGTAACAGACCAAAACTGTAGAATTTGTCTTTGTACGCATATGAACGTTTATGCATTCTATAAATAAACTTCCTTTTTACATTTAGGTTACAAGCATTAGCACTCGGGGAAAATCTTGATTTTTAAATTTTGAAGTGAAATTCATTTTAACACTAAATTATTGAAGAGTTTCTGTTTGAGATAAGAATTGTCCTTCTGTAGTGCATTAAACAATTTTACTTCTCAAAAACGGTTAACGTATCGTGCTTTTAAAGTTACTGAGAATATATATGTTTATATATATATATATATATATATATATATATATATATATATATATATATATATATATACATATAAATTTATATATATGTATATATACATTATATATATATATATATATAGAGAGAGAGAGAGAGAGAGAGAGAGAGAGAGAGAGAGAGAGAGAGAGAGAGGATGTGAAAATTTTACATAAAATGCTAACATAACTGAGAAAAAACTTGGTTATTTTATATGATACTTCACCTATGGCATTAATTTTTCCCCAAGCGTTGATATTTTTCTCTGAACACAGTGATGTGATGTGTTCATTGATTTCACCACTTCCATACTTCATCCTTTGAGCTAGTCCCACTTTCGTTTGATCAATCAGTCTGGCCTCATCGGTATCACTGCTATTTTTGTGTTTCTTTATTAGTTCAACAGCACCTGGCCAGTACCAGCATAGGGCTTTTATGCAGTCCAATGACATAATTGTCCCTTGACGATATAAACACTAATAACTGAATTAATCAAATTTCCACGAGTAATAATTATGATTAAAGGTTCTGTCTCTCTCAGATACACAGGCCCCTGAGTAAATAAAGCTTGACGCAGAGGGTATTTTGTAAATTGTTTTTGTAAGTGAACAGCTGAATCTAGAGATTAATTTCACTCCTCGCCTGTTCGGTCTGAATTATGAAAGGATCCCCATGGGAACATCACACTTCTGAAAAAGTATCGTGATAACTCAATATGTGACTAAATAAGAACTAGTAGGAAACATGACTCAAATTCTTGAGTCGATTTAAATGACTTGCGATCGAATTACCAAGAACATTTAGAAATCTTGGCTACCGCATTACAACATCAGAGATTGATGGCTATGAGAGAAATGGCTGCAGATTCTTTTAATGTGATAGAATGGGACAAGGATTTGAAGACAGAGTTGCAATACCGATTTTATATAAAGCCCACCAACTATAGTTGCAAGTACGTCATTGAGGTAAAAAGCATTGCCGTCAGTGTTTTGTCCATAAATCGTTATCAGCTACAGATTTCATCGAGTTCTGTCCGTGTCATGTATAGAAATTAAAGCTTGTTGACCTGGAGTGCATGCTACAGACTGATCACAGACACTGAACTTTTCTACGGTCTGCCAAGTTTAGAATGTTATTTCTGCTTACCAAAGCTTTGACAAACTGACAGCTAAGAAATAAAGTAATCGTAAATAGTACTGTATACTAAGTAAGATATGAATAGCAATAAAACCAAGTCTACTTAATACAAAGCGAAAGTTTTTCGTGATGAAGTAGCTTACTTGCACATTCACTAATAATTCTGCGATGTTAAGTTGACGAATAGTAAAACTGAGAGTACCAGTCTAAATTGAAGCTTGGGTAAGTATATCAGTCGATAAGAGTGATTTTGTATATTCTTACAATTGCACTTGAATCACAGACCCATATATTCAGTATGCGTATGCATCGGCATCAGTAATCTTTAATTGATCTATATATTTTATAACCGGAATCGTGTATATGTAAACTAAACAACCACGCCCTCTGTAGTGTCCTTAAAGTAGTACGAAATATTTTTCTTTTACGTAAGGCATATGGAAATTACCTAATGTATATATGTATGTACGTATGTAGGTAATGAGATTTTCCAATATTTAGAACACTTGCGTTATCTTATGGGTTACTGATCTCCTTTGTCGTTTCTGCGAATTTAGTACTTTGAGGTAAGAAAATTTCTCTCTCTCTCTCTCTCTCTCTCTCTCTCTCTCTCTCTCTCTCTCTCTCTCTCTCTCTCTCTCTCTCTCGTTTTTTCATAAAGTTTGGGCAGCATTGTCGTTTCTGCGAATTTAGTACTTTTAGGTAAGAAAATTTCTCTCTCTTCTCTCTCTCTCTCTCTCTCTCTCTCTCTCTCTCTCTCTCTCTCTCTCTCTCTCTCTCTCGTTTTTTCATAACGTTTGGGCAGCATTGCACCTCATTTTCCTGCTGTGCTGCATATCGGCTTGCTCTCATTTATCAAAGCAGCCAGCCTTACCTCCACTATCAGCACCATTACCGCCCTCATCATCAACCTTATTAACATCTGCATCATTCATCATGCTCCTGGGTTATCTCTTATTTTGGTCATGTGCTATCTTATTACCTCCATCTGTCACTTTCACATTTACATCACGGTATCGCGTTCACTCTTTTCGTAATATTTACATTTCCACTCGGAGAGGTTTCGAAAATTTATCACGTTGTGAATAGGCTTTTGAGTTACAAATTACCACGAATGGGTCTGTGGATTCCATATTTGAGATCTCTGCAATTCAAGAGCAAAAGTCTGCATTCTTATTTTACGTTATCGCATTGCTTATATGAAACTCCCGTCCCATAAGTTTACGTATTGTATTCCTAACTCGATGTATATTCCTTTTTTCTACAAAGAACTGTTCTATATTTCTATATAGAAATCAAGAAACTTTCACCCCAATACATTTCTATATTAGGGTGAAAGATTATTCTGTATCCCCTCTCTATAAATTATCTTGTAATCATTGTCACTGTTGATATCTCTCGTTCCCCCTTACTTGCTAGCAGATGTGATCCTGATTGTCTCTTTGTTGTTCACTTACTCTGACAAAGTTTCTGAAGTGAACCTTCTCTTTATGCTTCCATTGCTCTTCTATGGCGGGTCCTTATCATCTGACGTAATTCTTCCTTTAAATTTCATATTGTTTACTGTATTTTTTATTCCGTCCTTTTGGGCTATTGGAACGTGCATTTACCGAAAATTTTGCTTTCAAATCTCAACGAAGCTTATATAGTTACTCCTTTTCTTACTTGACCTTCATCTTGCAAGACTTCGTGAACCAGAACTTGAAACTTCGATGCGCTAAAATACCATTTTATTGACTTCAGCCTTTGAGTTTCGAAAAATCGCGATCTATAACTTCAAACACTGCTTATGACATCAGTCGTGGTCCTGAGCGTTAACCTTTCCTTTAAAAAAATTTGCTGATACTTGCGGTCGATATAATGAATTTAACGACAATATTGACTTTCATAATGGTATTAATAATAGATACATACACACACACGCGCGCGCGCACACACATATACATATGTATCATATAAAACATATAAATATATATTACGTGTGTATCCATTATTATTACCATTATGAATATCAATATTGTCGTTGAATTCTATATACAGACCGCAACACGCCCGTGTGTGTCAGGTCAGTCAGCTTAGAACGGCAGGCCTCAGTATGGTAGTAAGCGGTGTTACTTGGATATTACTGCCCTGGGCAATTTCGGTGACATGGGAGGAAGGGGACCTATTGGTGGATTGTGGTTCCCTAGGTCGGAGGAAAGGTTACCTGTATGGTCTCTCCCCTTGAAGCTTTTAGCACTCCTCATTGTTTCTCTCGCAGATTGCCGGGAAATAACAGAGCAGCCTTCTGGCCGCTCTGCACGGCGTGAAAATGAAACATTTGAGGTTTCTATCCCTGAGGTTATGAATCAAATGTTTACGAGTGTAAAGAGAACAGATGTCTGTTTGGAGAACTGTCATTTTTAGACGCAAATGGCTGGAAGTTATCGCAATTAGTAACACCTAAGTGTAAGAGTATTCGGGTCTGGAAAAGACAGGGAGATTTTTTTAGGGGTCCCGTGTATTACTGATGAGACATGGCGTGTTTAACTCGACAAATGTTGTATAAGTTTTTGCATTGGTGCTCATTGTTGTTTCAGTATCTCTCTCTCTCTCTCTCTCTCTCTCTCTCTCTCTCTCTCTATATATATATATATATATATATATATATATATATATATATATATATATATATATATATATATATATATATATATATATATATATATATATATATATATATATATATAATATATATATATATATATATATATATATATATATATATATATATATATATATATATATGTGTGTGTGTGTGAGTGTGTGTAAACTTAGTATATCTAGGGAATAACAGCATGATAGAAAATATAAATGTCGTACACTACTTCTTGGTTCTGTTTTGTGTTAACTGTTATTCCTTCGCATTCTGTGACTTCATAGTCATAAACATTGATGATGATTCTTTTTATAGCACATTTTTAAGCTCCTCGCTAGTTTTTTTCTCCTTTTGTTAATCTTTTGTTAATTTATTCTTGTAAACTTGGTCCGCCCTCAGTCATCTGTCAAACCATCTTCTTCAGCCATGTTTTGATTTACCCTTCTCTCTCTCTCTCTCTCTTTCTCTCTCAGCCATCCTCTTTCAGTATTTGGTGGGAGTGGTGATTAAATCCCTTCGGTTCCCTTGTGACTGATGCCTTCGAGAGGACGGATAAATAAAACTAATGAAGATGCATACTGTTTTTCAGACTCTATTGCCATAAACTTTCACTCTTCTCTTTCTTGCTTCTTTATACTCTTATCACTATCCTTCTTACTCCCTTCTCTCTCTCTCTCTCTCTCTCTCTCTCTCTCTCTCTCTCTCTCTCTCTCTCTCTCTCTCTGCGTCATCTTCCCCTTTCTTCGCTCTTCTCTCCCCGACCACCTCTCTGTCCCAACTGTTAATGGCCTCTCTTTCATGTAATCTGGGTCTGGGTGGAGGTTGGTCGTGCATCCAGCCACCATCCACCACAGCAATTAAAGTTAAGCGCACCATCGCTTCAATTTGGAATGACTCTTTTTCGTTTGTTTTCACCTATTTCCATCTCGTCTCCATTTCACCGACTATTCCTTGGGTATTTGTCTTTGTCTCCATCGTTTTCTACTCAGTATGTTTTTTTCCGTCACGTGAAACCCTCTCCACTCAGTTTGTCAAAGGTTCTTCCTCTCGTTTGCTTTGTCTGTTATCTCGACAATTTCTCTTCCGTTTATTACATTTGCGCCTCCGTCGTCTGTCAGTCTTCATATCTCCTGATGTAATGCGTTGAAGATTTTTCACATGGAATGCCAAGAAGGGAATTTCAGCCAAAGCATCTGCACTCGACGTTTTAATCAGAGTACATCGCACTGGACTAAAAGCTCTTTATTATTCGACCGAAAGCAAACCTATAGACCGCAGTGGGCTCTTTTTCAAGGGCCTGAAATGGCGTGGACAGGCTTCATCGAGGTTTGTAATTCGAGCTTTACTTACACGAATTCCCCTGGAGGGATCAACGAAGTGCCAGACCTACCACGAAATAGAAGCCTAGACATTTCCGTTTTTCTTTTCACCCAATACCAAAAAGAGTACAAGCCTCAGCCAGAGTCTACTGAAGAGTCTCTTTCCGTGGATATTCTCTTTATAATATCCCCATCTTCGTAATCTTCGTTATCTTCATCACTATAACCACCACCAGTATCAGCAAGTAACGACTCGCCTGTTAATTGCTGCAATTAAATCTTTCTTTAGAATCAAGGATACACGGTACTAGCAATAAATAATGATAGATGTTCATCATACGTTGCTTTCTACTAAAATTGTTCACCACAGGATTTTACGTCATACTTCACTCGGTTTCACAAATATGTTTTTAATAAAGAAAATAAATTGTTCACGATTGTGGCGAGAAGGTGGATAAAAAGTCTGAAAGTTACAACTCAGTAGAGAACAAGATGTTTGTTCCGTCGTAACAGCTCGGAAAGGTAGTTAACGAACTTCCTTCATATGAACGGATGAATTACACAGAAACAACTTGTTAGAAATGTCTCTATGAAGTTTGACAGTAATCAGCAAGTCCAGCACAAAACGTATTAAAAAGCAACATGATCAATGGAGTAAGTATGTTGCAGTGAATACAAATCAGTGCAACACAGTAAGAAAATTCATTCGTAGCCAAGTTCATCATCATTGATGGAATAGGAACCATGAGAGGTGAGGCGAAAATAGAGGTTCAATCAATCAAATACAAACCCCGTCTAGGAAGAGAGGGTTTATAGAGCATACACACAGCTCCTAACGTCAGCTGCCAAACCTGTGAGTCTTACGCAGCAGAACCGGAATGAGGCATCATCTTCAAAACAAATCGCCAAGAAGAAGTTGCCATATCCTGTGGGCAAGTGAGCACTCCCCTCCACAAGGTACCCTTTGTCTTAGCGATGGGCTAAAATCTCGAGGTGGTGCCAAGCTAGTGCTACTTAGGATTAAATCTCGAGGTGGTGCCAAGCTAGTGCTACTTAGGATTACTTTGGATGAGAATGGAAGAGGAAGAGAAAACGTAATTAAACGGCATTAAGAAGTTAGGCAAAACACTACGAAAAAAAGAAAAAAACCTATAGGCGAGAGGTCAGGCCACGTCAGGTACTCAAGGCTACATTCAACAAATGCCGTTACAAAATGGAGACCTCAAAAGAGGTGATCTAAGAAAGCAGTCCACCAAAACAGTCAGTCAGTGCCTCATTAGAATAATCCAGGAAAATAAAATCTGTGTCAGTTCAAAAAGTCTTGTCCATCAGTCAAGGCAAAGAGACAAAAACCAGTACAGGCAGCGAACGCTTACGAACAAGGTTTGAAAGACAATCCCTCTATTATTTAAATAGTTATCAAGGGTCCTTCAGGGGACAAGAGAGTTGCGGATATCAAACTTGCAATCAAGATAAAAGAAAACCAACAGTAAAGGAAATGAAGTTGAACGGCTATTATTAGAGAATGGGGGAAAGGAGAGAAAGGGAATCGCAAAAACCAAAGGAGAAGGAAAGGAGTAAGGAGGGAGCCGCAACAATAAGGAGCTAACCAAAAAGCTATTTTGAAGGGGCGAGATGGAGCAAATTCAGATTAAACAAGCCACCGGACAACCAAGAATGCAGGAATGAGCAACAAAAACCGACGTTGGTAAGTGGAAGGAGACAGGCGCCAGATTGCCTCCGTCGAGCTGAACTGTAAAGTGCGGATTAAAGTACTGCAACCCGTTCATTAAGGGATGAGTGAATTTACTTGCAGACAACAGTTTGCCTTACTCGAGGATTCGCTGGTAAAATTTTGAGTTGACAGCCCTTTTTTTTTTTTCCTTTATTCATGAAAGGAATAAAAGACAATTTTATTTTCATCTTACCTCTTAGGGAGTCTGAAATTCATTTATTCTCTGTAGGTTATTTCAACTTCTGAACAAGAAGAATTCTTATGAAATTATTTGGCTGTGACTTATCGTAACTTTTTATATAAATTTGACGATGACTGATCTACAATTGCCGAATTATTGAATTAATGGTGAACAAGAAGCAATAGCGTCTATAGGAATTAAGGAATTACTTTAATTGATAGCTTTGTATTACATCATTTATTAATGACTCGGTTAATTTCATTACGGGAGATTAGGTATGAAGTATCGATTACGAGGGATCAAATCACACTGAAAATTGACAACTGAATTTGGCGAAGCGAGATTTTCAGACAGGATTAATGAACACATTGCATAAAGTCATTCAGTATGCTGATTCTAGGTTCTCTGGACGAAAGCGGTTTGCGAAAAGGATAACGTCAACAAAGAAAGTAATTCAGAGATGACACAAATGAATATTCAGATGAGCAGTTCTTAAATTGAATTTCTATAACGACCATATACCCCCACAAAAAAAAAAATATACAAAACCGTGATCACTAAAAAAAGGTAGTGCAATTGTAGAAAGGTAAGAAGACCCCATCAATGCCTTTTGCGCATTTTCCCAAATACTCTTGGATATTAAATCGTATGTTGTTATTCATGAGCACAAAGATGGAATTAACATTATTACACATATATACGAGCTTGTTGGCTCGCGCTGTTTCCCCCACCCTCCCGATCTCCTACCTACCCCGCCCCCACCCGGGGCGGACAAACGCGTTTGCAGGAGGAAAGTGGATGTCTCACCTACCCTCCCATTCCCCTACCTACCTCGCCCCCATCCGGGGTGGACAAACCGGTTTGCATAGGGTAGTTGGCTGTGTCATGTCTACCCTACTGTCACACAGGGAGGGCAAACAAGATCAGATCCTCTCGGATTTTATTATTATAGATGTTTTGCATCATTTATGTTTTCTTTCGCCAACGATATTGTACTACTAATTTCTTTAACGTGCTCTTCCTCGACAACAAAGTCGACAGCATTAAAAATGCCTTTGATCCTTAGGCAGATTTACATCCACGCCAAAATCTATCCCATTGTTACTTGCAACATGGTTGGTCTTACGGAAATCCTAAAATCACATTCGTTAATGTTCACGCGGCCCTGAAAGCAAATAGTCCAACTTAGCTCAAAACAAATCGTATGAGAATTTCCATGTGTTTTATGAGCACTGCCATTATTTTTATTTCCCTCAATATAATCGATTAGTATGAAAGCTCAGTTGAAAAATAATTACGTATCTTTTGATTGTCTCCTCTTTTTACGCCGTTCTGTCGATGATCAATTCGCTTGTAAGAGAGAAATTTGTATAGTCAACAAACTAGATCTCAGATATTAAATCATTCCACCAGTTACGTTACAACGATCTTGTTTAGTCAGTCATTGTCCGTAAGGGACCAGCAGACCATCTAAAGGCTAGTCGTTACTGATAGTAACTGCCACCTAACTGGTGCGCCGGAGAAAACCCGTTATTCATCAACCGGATATATTCATCAGAGTCCGCTTCCCCCGCCCCCCTAACCTCAGCCTAACTGCCAATTTTTCCCAGTTAGACTGCGTATTCATCAATTGGTTGATATCCGTTTCATTTTTATTTGCTCGCTATTTTTTTTACCTTGTTATTATTTTTTGATTCTCTTTCAGTCGCTCGGTCTTTTTCTAATATTTTTCCTTTGTTTACAAAACAAGCTCGCCCCAATTATCTCTCTCTCTCTCTCTCTCTCTCTCTCTCTCTCTCTCTCATATATATATATATATATATATATATATATATATATATATATATATATATATATATATATATATATATATATATATATATATATATATATAATTATATATATATATATATAATGTATATATATTATAATTATATACGTAATAATCGGTAATTATATATAAGACCTTTTACAACGTCAGTTATTTAGTCATAAGTATACTAGTGTATCAAATATACTAGATCCCAAGAATAAGTTACACCAAATTGGAATTACACACACACACACTCACATGCACACAAGCATATATATATATATATGTGTGTGTGTGTGTGTGTGTCTGTATATGTATGTGTGTGTATACACTCGCCCATGCCTTTAAGAGTGTAACACATGGGTATGTACATATTATATTTTATCACGGATTTTTGCGCAAGGTATATGTAGCTACTGCTTACTTAGTACTAATATATCATGGGGGAGATGGGTTCATTCTTGAGAGAGCCTGAATTTGAATAGAACTTGCAGAACAACAGAAATCAATCCGCTGCCTACCAGGGCAGGGTAGGAGCACTGTTGGATACAAGTTATTCCCATGAAGTTATTTTTATTTTAATAGGCATCATTGTACGAGAAAGGCTTCACAAAGAGAACTGCAAGAAAGA